>NC_133770.1:135408745-135429238 GCF_003597395.2 Chelonoidis abingdonii
CGATTCATAGAGATTTTTTGGAGGATTTTCGCTCCTCCCAGACACGTAACGATCTTTTCGTGTACTGTTACTGGCTGCAAATGCCATCCCAAGAGCCCTGGATGGCAATTCAATCGTATTAAAATGCTTGGTTTTAACATGGTTTGATATTTAAAGGTACACTCACCACGAGGTCCTTCCATGGCTTCACTCGTTCTGGGCTTGTGGCTTGGGAGGGCTGGGACAGGTATTCTGGGGGTCAAAAAAGACTCCTGGCTGTTGGGCGATAATGGAGTGCTGTGTCTGCTCAGCAAGCATTTCCCCTCTTCCTCTTCTCTCATGTTCCGCCTCCGCAGATCCTGCCACGGTTGATATTTACAACCACGACTCTGATCCACGGCCGGAGGTGGGGTACTGGGTTGCGCAGCCCTAAATTGCATGCAGCTCGGCAGATAGAAGCGGCATGGTTTTCTGCCCTGACCAGAGCCTTCGTTTGCTTCTACTGAGTTTCTGGTATGCCAAGTACGGAGCTCCTTAACTTTACTCTGACTGCACTGATCTCCTGCTGTGTCTTTTACCTGTCCTTTAGACTTTGAAATTCTTTTCAAATTTTTTCATTTCATCTTTACGAACGGATTCTTTAGCACTGAATCCTCTCCATATAGCGATAGATCAGTACCTCGTGTGCGGTCCAGGCTGGTGCGTCTTTTTTCGCATTCTCAGGAGACTGCATTGTATACCTGTATGAGAGCTCTGCGCTGGTCACTGGTGCTGATTCAGAGTCGCCGCTGGCCAAACAGGAAATTGATTCAAAGTCGCGTACCTTTCTGTTTACCATGGCCAGTGCCTCAGGTTCTGATGCGTCCAGAAGCGGTCGTGTGCACTGTGGGTACCTCCCGGGCATACGTCGAATTCCGTCACCAAAACACTATTCGCGAAAGTAGCAATTCGATTTTAGCGCTATCCTCTCGTCTGGGCGGAGTGCGAGAAATCGATTTAAAGAGCCTCTATATCATATCAGGGCGTGTGTTGAGTGTTGGACGAGGTACAGTGTTTAAATCGGATTTAATCTCTTTAAAATTGATTTAACGCGTAGTGTAGACCAGGGCCTCATTTTGTGCCTTGTTGCCATTTCTAATCTTCTGCCGTACACGTGCATTTCTGGCTGTTGTTTGCCTATTATTCGATCCTTTGTAATCTGAGCTAGTTTCATTTGTTTTATATGACTCTTGCTATATTTTGTAGGTTCATGCAAGATTCGTGGTTTAAGCCAAAGGTGGTCTCTCTTGCCATATTTTCTATCTTTCTACCCATCGGAATAGCTTGCTTTTGGACCTTAATAGGTGTCCCTTGAAAAACTGCCCACTTCCTCAGTTGTTTTTCCCCTCAGTTTTCTTGATTCCCATGAGACGCTTACCTATCAGTTCTCTGAGCTAACCAAAATCACTTCCTGAAATCATGGTCTCTGATTTTGCTTAGTACTTCCTTTTCTACCTTAGCTTAGACATTGCAAACTCTTATGATTGATGAGCATTTTCGACCCAAGCGTTCCTTCTACTTTTCAAAATTCTCAACAAAGTTCGCTCCCTATTTGTTAAATCAAGTCTAGGAACAGCTTCCCCCAGTAGCTTTTTCAACCTTTGAAATAAAAAGTTGTCTGCAATGCAGTCAGGGAACTTATTGGATAGTCTGATGCCCATGGTGTTATTTTTCCAACTATATCCGGATAGTGTGAAGTCCCCATCACACAAATCTTGGGCTTTGGAGATTGATTTTGTTGTTGTTATTTAAAAAAGCTCATCCACCTCTCTCACCGGTGGTTAGGTGGCCTGGTAGTAGATCCTAGCCGACATCACCTGTGATTTTTAGACCTTTTGTTTCCTAACCAAGAGACTCTCACACTGCGGCGTCCTCCTATGTCCATCTCCATCTCAGGCAAAGTGTGTCCATTTTATATATAAGGCACCCCCTCTCCCTTTTCCCCTGGTCTATCCTTCCTGAGCAAACTTACCCATCCAACACCAACATTTTCCAGCCTGTGTATTAATGGGGGGGTGGGGGGTGGGGGGTGTGGGTGTGGGGGTGTAGTCCCACCAAGTTTCAGTTGAAGTGCCAACAATGTCATAGTATGTATTTTTGTTTAGCATTTCAGTTTTTCTGCTTATTACCCTTACTTCTTGCATTTGTAGTATAGCATCTAGATACTGATTTTGATCTTGCTACCCAGTTTTGCCCGTGACCTTCCTTTCTCTATGCCATTATGGCCTACACTCCGTCTTGTTTCTGACCTATCTTCCAGGGTCTTCCTGTTGCGTCCCATTACCTTTGTGGGCTTTGCTCACAGGGATGGTCTAGACAGTATTTGGTCCTGCCATGAGGGCAGGGGACTGGACTCGATGACCTCTCGAGGTCCCTTCCAGTCCTAGAGTCTATGAATCTTAAAAAAAAAAAAAAAAAAAAAAAAAGAGTCCTACAAGTGGAAACTATGTCAAATTACAAAGGATGAATAAGAACAAACACCACAAGTATATGGGGACAAAATTAGAAAAGCCAAGGCACAAAACAAGATCAAACTAGCTAGAGAAATAAAGGTTAACAAGGAAACATTCTAAAACTACATTAGAAGCAAGAGGAACACCAAGAACAGGATAGGCCTATTACATAATCGGGGGGTGGGAGATGGACAACAAGAGAAAATGTGGAAATGGCAGAGGTGCTTAATGACTTCTTGGTTTCAGTTTTCACCAAGAAGGTTGGTGGTGATTGGACATCTAATGTAGTGAATGCCAGTGAAAATGAGGTAGGATCAGCGGCCAAAATAGGAAAAATGAACAAGTTAAAAATTACTTAGACAAGTTAGATGTTTTCAGGGTCACCACAGCCTGATGAAATGCATCCTAGAATATGCAAGGAGCTGACTGAGGAGATATCTAAGCCTTAGCAATTATCTTTGAGAAGCCATGGAAGACAGGAGAGATTCCAGAAGAGTGGAAAAAGGCCAATGTAGTGCCAATCTATAAAAAGGGAAATAAGGACAGCCAGGGGAATTACAGACCAGTCAGTTTAACTTCTGTACCCAGAAAGATAATGGAACGAATAATTAAGCAATCATTTGCAAATATCTAGAAGATAATAAAGTTATAAAGAACAGTCAGCATGGATTTGTCAAGAACAAGTTGTGTCAGACCAATCTGATACCCTGTCAAGGAAAGCTAACAAGCCTTATACCATGTCTACTGCTTCCCCCCATCCATATCTTGACTTTAGTGAGACAGTACCAAAAGCTTTACATGACCTTCTCATCAAACTAGGGAAATGCAAACTAGATGGAGCTACTATAAGGTGGGTGCATAATGGATGGAAAACCATCCCCAGAGAGTAGTTATCAGTGGTTTACAGTTATGCTGGAAGGGCATAACGAGTGGGGTCCTGCAGAGATCAGTTCTGGATCTGTTCAATATCTTCATCAATGATTTGGATAATGACGGAGAGAGTACACTTAAAGTTTGTGAATGATACCACACTGGGAGGGGTTGTAAGTGGTTTGAAGGGTAGGTTTATAATTCAAAATGATCTGGACAAACTGGAGAAATGGTCTGATGTAAATAGGATAAAATTCAATAAGGACTCCATTTAGGAAGGAACAATCAGTTGCACACATACAAAATGTGAAATGACTGCCTAGGAAGGAGTACTGCAGAAAGGGATCTGGGGTCACAGTGGATCACAAGCTAAATATGAATCAACAGTGTTACACAGTTTCAAAAAAGCAAACAATATTCCAGGATGTATTAACAGGAATGTTGTAAGCAAGACACAAGAAGTAATTGTTCCGCTCTACTCCACGCTGATTAGGCCTCAACGGGAGTACTGTGTCTAGTTCTGGGCACCACATTTCAGGAAAGCTATGGACAAATTGGAGAAAGTCCAGAGAAGAGCAACAAAACTGATTAATAGTCTAGAAAATATGACTTATGAGGGAAGATGGAAAAAATTGGGTTTGTTTAGTCTGGAAAAGAGAAGACTGGGAGGGGACATAACAGTTTTCAAGTACATAAAAGGTTATTACAAGGAGGAGGGAGAAAAATTGTTGTTCTTAACCTCTGAGGGTAGGATAAGCAGCAATGGGTTTAAACTGCAGCAAGGGCAGTTTGGGTTGGATATTAGGAAAACTTCCTGTTGGGTGGTTAAGCATGGGAATAAATTGCCCAGGGAGATTATGGAATTTCCATCACTGGAGATTTAAGAGCAGGTTAGACAAACACCTGTCAGGGATGGTCTAGATAATGCTTAATCCTGCCATGAGTGCAGGGGACTAGGACTAGATGACCTCTTGCGGTCCCTTCCAGGCCTATGATTGTACTTATGTACATACAAGGTACTGAAACTATGGCTTTAATTGACCTCTCCCGTTACTTTTAGTTCAAGTTTAATATCAATGTTTCTTCAGTGCTGCGCTGTATTAGAAATGGTGTGTATGGCTCCCTGTCTGAATTATGTAAAATTGAAATAGGAGGATGAAAACATGACTCAGTTGTTTTCTGAAAATGTTATGTATTTAGAATCCCTCCTGAGTCTGCTAAAAAGACAAATAATTCAGTATGGAATTCTTCATTGTGTACTTTGATCACTAGAGAATACAAATGAACATACTTCTATGGTACTTATCTGGCCCACACTATCACAGCATCTGAACACCTCAGAATCTTTAATGCATTTAAGGAAGTTCTATTGTCCCCATTTTACAGCCTGGAAAGTGAGGCACAGACAGACTGACTTCTCCAGGGTAACTGAGGTCTCCTGATTCCTAGGGTAGCACCAGCACTCCAAAATGCCATTCCAGCACTTAAAAAAACGGTGAGGTGGGGGGGAGAAGAGAACAGAACAGTGTACAGGAATTTCTACAAGTCCTAATCCAGGTGGCTAGTTTCCCCCCTGGCTGCGGCATGTCCTCTAAGCCAGCAGATGTCAGAGCCAGGTCTGGGTAGGGAGCATTGTGTGGCAGGTCAGCATGGAGGGAGCCAGAGACACTACAGGTGGAACCAGGTGAAGTATATCAGAAGCTAGAGCTGCCAAGAGCCTATGGTGGAATTGGAGCCTGGTAATGTTGGGAGCCAGGTGGTGGGGCCTCTCAGACAGCAGAATCCTCCACAGTGAGCAGGGCCTAAGCACAAGTAGATGAGAGCCAGGGATGAAACAAGTTTTGTGGGGAATCTGCACCTGCTCACCTGGGCCTCCCCACAGCCCATATCTTCCCCCAAGTTTGTCTTGCTCTATCTCTTCCCTCTTGGGAAAAATCCATTCCTACCAGCCTGGAAAGATTGGCTTTGGTGTATTGGGAACATTGCTTGTTCTGAATAATTGTTCTCAAACACATTTGAGGGGTTTCTGTGCTAAACCAGGAAGTCTCATCTACTGTATTTGGGCTGAATAACAGACCATATTAAGATGTATAGCTGCACATTCACTTTTGAAAATTTACTCCAAGAATTGGATCATAACTGGTGGATTTCTATGTTTTTTTCTAGTCTAATTCGCTGATTGATTTCTACACTGAAACTTGTTTCCAGTTTCGTGCCATTTCATTTGCATCCAAATGAAAGGTGGCTAGTAAAATTAAGTTTGGCATTTGGTAAATAGTTTGCTTTCCTTCCCCAGTGCTTCTCCTGCCCCATCTCTACCTCCACCATGTATCCTCCTTGTGAAAACACATTTGAAATTATGGAAATTGTCCTTTATTTTCTAATAAAATATTTCTTTAGCTTTTTCAGAAGTAAACAACTATTTAACGTAACATCGAAAGAGGAGAGAGACAAAAAGCCATATTTTCCCAGTGGAAATTTCTCTGACTCTTACATGGTTCCATAAAGAGTCTGTCCAGAATTTTTCCTGGGTTTGTCTGCATTTGATATTTTGCTTTGTATTAAAACATCAACAACCAACCACTAATGCATCAATTTTCTCCCAAGAAATTCCATAGATTGAAGTTTAAGGGAGGAATTTGAAAAGAAAGTTCCACAGATGATTTATTAGGAACCTCAGTGATCTTCACCATTACCGCTCTACAATAGGGCCTGTCATGGTATTCACTCACCACCAATGGCACCTCCTGCTGGCCATCCTAAGAATTAGCTCTGCCAGGTGCTGCACTCCCCTTCCAGCAGTGTCATCCCCATGGTGTCTCACCCTGTGGCCCCTCTCACTCCAGGGACTGCCATCTCCTCCTTGTGGCTTGGCCTTCTGAGCAGGTCAATAAGGTCCTCCCCTTCTGGAGAACTCAAAGTCCTCCCAGAGCCGCTGGCTGGCTGCTTTAATGCCCTTGCCAGTTCCAAGTGGTTAGCAGGGGAACCCAGGCCCACACTGGGTTCCAGCCCAGGGGTCCTATATCAAGTAGCCAAGTTCTCTGCACAGTCCTACCTCTTGCTGCTGTTTCCCTAGGCTTCTTCTTACTTTCTTCCTACTTATCTGGCTTTCCCCTCTCCCTCTCTCTCTCTGTATTTGCCAACCTCCCAACTGCCTACATTCAAGAAATGGCTACAGCCTACTCCCCTATGTTCCTGATGCCCCCCTGTAGCCAGCTTGCTGGCTTTATAGGCCCCACCTGTTCCTGCACAGGTGAGCCCGTGTGCAGTTAGTTCCTTGTGCTCTGGATTCTCCTCCAGGTGCAGCCTGGGGACTTAATTGACCATCTTAACCCCTTCCAATCCTGTGTGCGGTAGACACCTCATAACATGGCCTATATTAACACATATATGGGAATGGCAGTGGGGAAATGTCCTTCCCTAAAGCTACAGCAAAACCAAAAAGTAATATTGAATATATGCCCGTAAAAGTGGTGAGTGCACTCACTGAAAGCCTTCTACAATAAAGCTTCTTTGGGGTTTAGTCCTGCAAAGGTGAACAAGTATCCTAAAAGGGGAGTGAGTTAAGCAACTCCTGAGTATGCTGTACTAAAGCTAAGCCAAGTTGATTAGCTTGGAAAGATGCACACCCTGCTGTGTGCTGGGCACTGCCAAAGAACAGAGCAGCTTGTCCAGAACCTTCCCAGAGGTGCTCAGCACCCTGAAGGCTCAAGCCCATAGGCTTAGTTTACAGTAGGGAAATTCCTTGTTGTTCACAAAAGGAGCCCACAAGAGGTTTGGTAATGATTCTGCTAGGTATGATTTGACTGGAGAGGTTTAGGTTGGATATTAGGAAGAACTTTTTCACTAGGAGGTTTTTAAGGTCAGGCTTGACAAAGTCCTGGCTGGGATGATTTAGTTGGGGATTGGTCCTGCTTTGAGCAGGGGGTTGGACTAGATGACCTCCTGAGGTCCCTTCCAACCCTGATATTCTGTTATTCTATGACTGCAAGTACATAAGTCATGACAAACTGTGTTCCACTTTATTTCAATAACCTTAAAATACGCTAGCAACAAGTGTTTACCATGCTTTCTTGAAATGATATTGAACATAAATTATACAAGCATAGATTTTCAATTAAACTCTGTTCAGCACCAGTTTAGCAGCACCTGTTGCCACTCCTTAGCAGCAAGAGGTAATTTTTCTAGTATAGGCCAGTTTTAAATTCCTAGTGGACAGCAATATGCAGGTTAATAGTACAGTTTGGTCTAGATTATTTGCAAATAGCTCTCCATTCAAAACTAGTTAGGGAAATTAATATAGCTGGCATCAGAACACTTCCATTTCATATAAACACCTCACTTTATTAGGTTTAGAACAGAAGCAATTTGGTAGTGCTGCAAATATGTTTGAACAGCATTTACACTGTCTAGGTATTATTTCAGCATTATCAATGCAGCTGGAAAAAAACTGCTGTTGAGAAAACACTAATATTTAGCAAAATAGGGACTGACATTTCTCAGTCACTGGTTTAAACCTCATCACTTGGCTTGATGCCCACTTTGACTTGTGAGACAGACATCTTATTTTTTACCAGTAGCTCCTCAGAAAATGTTCCTTCCCCAAGGAAAAGATTTACCTCTAAGAATTTACCCAGAGTTTAGCAAGATAGCGATCTTAAGTTTTGAAGTTCCAGCCTTCAAAAGGATCTTTTAAGTGGGATAAGTCTTTTGAGAGTGCTGCCAGGCTGACATTTGGGTTGGGCAGAAAAAAAACCCCAGACAAACCCAACAACCCCATGCAAGTATCAAAACAAATGTATATTCACTCTAGATACGTTAATTGCGCTTTCTCTTTCCTTTTAAATTAACAAGCAACATTTCTTCACTTGTCTCCCTTTAACTCACTGTTTAAGCTTATCCTGGATGTCTTCTCCATATCTATCAGATCAGCAGCAACTTTTAAAAGAGGATTTTAGATTCCTGCTCTCAATTAAGCTAATTGTATTCTTACCCACCATAGCATCTGGTAAAGCCACAAGCTCTAAAAGAGTATCCAACTTTTTCCAAATACTTGTCAAAGCCAAGTCATTGGCTGTCAGACCTAGTGGTCAGAGCCAGAGTCCACAGTCAGACTTGAGAATCAGCTGGGTTAGGATACCATGAGATCAGAAGCAGGAGACAAACTGGAGATCAAAACCACAAGCCAGTAATCAAATTCAGGCTGGGTCAGAATACAGGGGGTCAGAGGTCAAGCACCAAGGCAGGTCAGGACTCCTGGAAATGAAGCTGGGGGAGCAGGAGCCACATGTTACAGAGTCCAGAACAGGATGGATCTCAGTTATTTCATGCCTGTTGCAGGCTTAAGTAGGGCCAATGAGCCAATCAGCTGCTCTGGAACTCTGCCAACAGGACATCCGAGGCATGCTCCACAGATTCCTGGGTCTTGTAGCCAGACGCCTCTCTAGCTCCAAGACCTCCCGCTCCAACTGCTCTATGGCCGCATCCCTCCGCCGGCTGGCGCCCCGGGTGTAGTCACGGCAGAAGAGCCGGGCGCGCACCTTCCCCACATCCCCCCACCGATGAGCCAAGGGAAAGGCACACCTCTGCCCTCACTAGGTCAGCCAGAACTCCCAGAAGGATGCCATGAAGCGCACATCCTCCAGCAAGATGTTATTAAAGTGCCAGTAGGCTGGCCCCAGCTTCTCCAAGGTGAGAGAGGCCATCGGGTCACCAAATGGTGATGCGAGAATGGGGCCGGCTGGATGCTGGAGGAGTGGGCCCGTGAAAGATGATGGCAAAATAAGTAGATGCAGTCCAGCCAAGAGTGGCATGATCTATGTGCCTCCACCCGGACATAGGTGAACATGGATATCGTCTGGGTGGTCAACAATCTCCGGGAGGCTGTCGGCGGTGGCCAGGCACTGCTTGGTCCCCGAGCAGTCCCGCTCTTTGAGGATGGTGTTAAAATCTCCGCCCAGGACCAAGCACTTGTGAGGATCCAAAGAGCCAAGGAAGGCGGATGCCTGCTGGAAAAAGCACACCTGCTCCAGGCCCGATGTCAGGACATAGATGTTGACAAGGTTCAACACCAGTCTCTCCATATGGACCTGGAGGTGCAACAGGCAGTCCAGCATGACCTCGGCAACCCCCATAACCTTGAGCCAAAGGTCAGGGGACAGGGTGGCCACTCCAGCCATACGAGCTGTGAGATGGCTAAAATATACCCTGTCCCCCTACTTCAGCCTTGTAGAGGTGGTTTTATTACAGTGCTGGAGCTTCGACTACACAGCCACGTTAAAGCCATGTAGCCGTGGAAGCACTTTAACCTCGGCTGTGTAGACATACCCTAAGACGAGCCACAGGCTTCTAGTATGACTTTGGGAAAATTGTGTCATCTCTTGGTGCTTCTGTTTCTCTCCTACTCTTTGACTCTCTTGTTAGACTGTAAACTCTTCAAGGGCAGGGGCTGTCTTTTACCATGTGTTTGTAGAGTGCCTAAGCACAAAGGAGTTTTGATCTCAGTTGAGGCCTTTAGATGCAATTATGATAAAAATAATATGTGTATTACAAAATCTTTGGGGCAGGGAACAGGTCCTTATTTGCTTGTGAAACAGCAAGCATAGTTTTGGGGACAATAAAACAATAAAATCATAATTGTACTAATATTTTACAAGTGCTGTATACTCTTGAGCCAAATTGGGAAGTGCTAATTCTTGCAATGACAGACACTATAGAAAATTCTGCCTTAATGAGATGTTTTTGAATGAGCTTGTTTCAGGTAAACTCTATCATTACCTGACAAAACTACACCTCTTTAATAGGGTTTTGTCCCTCCATGTGAAACAGGGCTCGGTGGGGTTCTCGCTACCTGGGATGATAATGGCCCCCGTTGGACCTCACAGTAATTCATGACCAACCCTGAAGGTCAGCAGGGAATCATGGAAGCCACGGGTCTGCTGATAGGCCGTAGCATCCTGTCTCCTGGTCCCTTTACCCTCCCTGAAAATGGCCCTTACGGCCTGGAGGACTTGATGGAAAGCCCCCAGCACTGGAGAGCAAGCTGTACCTCATTCCGGGACCCATGAACGTCCCGGAGAAAAACGTGCAGCTCTTCTCGCAGGGCATCAGGGGATGGGATCACTGGCCCCCAGCCGTCCCCCAGTGGGGTCCCCATGACAGCCCCATGGCCTACTGAGACGGGAATGCAGGGAGTGGAGCCCTGGTGCAGAGCCCATAGTATCGGTGCTGCACAGCTAGTCCCAGACCCTGCCTTAAAAAGGGGCAGCAGAAGAAAAACACCAGCCCCTAATGGATCAGGATGGGGATCAAAAAGGCCGGCCTCTGAGGGTCGTCTGACGGGAAGGGGAATGAAATGACCCCAGCGGCGGCAGCAGCATGGGAAATAGAGGAGGGAGAAATGGGACTGGCATCGGGAACAGGGATGGAACTGGGATCAGGGGTGGGATAAGACAGGGGAGCACACTTGGGATCGGGGGCCCCGGCAGGCAAGCTTCCAGGGTGTGGCACCTCTTGGCCGGGCTCAGAGGTTAGGGGAACAGGAGAGGGGGCCATCGATGATGCCAGTCTCAGGCACCATTGCGGGTGTCATGCCCATAGCCATGGCATCAGGGGATGGAGGTCAACAGCAGGACCGCCACCCAGGAATGAAATTGGCTGTCCCACTCCAACAGGGGTGCCCCAGATGGCTCAGTGCCTGGACACATGGCACTGACCATCACCTCAGTGGGCTCGGCAGCCACTAGTGGGGTGCCATACACAGCCAGGCAGGTAGATGATTCTGGGAGCTCCCCAGGAGTGAGAGTAGGAGCAGCAACTGGGCAAAAGGAGGGGCAGGGGCGGGGCACGAAGCTGCCTGGATCGAGGCCCGCTGACACAGGGTTGGGGTCCCCCTGTGTGACTACAGTCAGATCCAGGGCCTCAATCTCCTCAAAAATGGAGAAGTCCCTGCTCACTACTCCAGGGGCCTCCCCACTAGCAGCCAAGGCAACACTCGCCTCAGTGCCAGCGGGGGTCATGGATGGCAATGGGGTGAAGGAGCTCCATCAGAAGCACTTATAAGTAGGGACTCCAGAAAGGGGTAGTACTGCCCCTCATTGCTGCCATGACATCCCCAGCCAGCTCTGGTGGCTGGAGCGTATCTGGGGACAAGGTAGAAGGTTCGGCCCCAGCAGCCTCCTTCCTGGTCTTACAGGGGGCCTCCACCTCCTCCGCATCTCAGGGGAGGAGTTGAGCCTGCACCTTCTGCTTGCTCTACTTCCCCGAACAAGGACCCAGCCCTCTATGGTGTTATCTGCGGGCTGGCTAGCAGGTGCAGGGATATGGGGCAAGGACAATGGTACGGGGTTTCGGTAGGGTAATGGGGGAGCAGCATGGGGAAAGGAAAGCTCCCCATGGGGAGGGCCTTCTCCCCACCTGGTGATAACCCCATTGCACCCTCCTCCATAGGCCCCCACCAGACTGCACACAGGGGCCTGCCTGCTTGTCTGGGTGTGCTGGGGAGGCTGCCCCTGGGGTCTGAGCAGGAGCATTGGTAGGCTGGGAAGAGGAGGGGACGATGGATGCTGGGCAACCAGGGTTATCGGCGGTGACAGGGCCAGCCTCCTGCAGGGGATCAGGGGTCCCAGACGCTTCTCCATGCCGGGCCAGGGGGCAGTCCATCCGGACACATCCCATCATCCGGCAGAGGTAGCACTTGGCTTCCCATGCAGAATAATGCACCCGGTATCAGGGTCCCTAATTGTGGACCAAAAAGGACTCCTTGAGCATCTGTCCATCATGTGCCACCGGCAGCCCTGAAGCTGCCCTGGCTGGTGGAATGAGAAGACATAATGGAGGGCGGAGTCCTTGCAGCCCAGTGGGAGAGGGGTAATGATGGGGCAGGGCAGGGCAGGCAAACCAGCAAAACTCCCAAGAGCAAAGGGTAGGAGCAGAGGCAGATGGTAAGTTGGGGTGGTGAAGGGGACAACGGTGGGGGGTACAGGTGGACCAGGGAATAGGGGAGAAACACCACACTCCCAGTCTTCACACAGCAACAGACAATACCCCCACCCCACCACCAAAAGAACAGAGATAGAAACAGTCACTGAGTCCAGCAGGAGGACCCCTCCATAGTATCCTGCAGGGTTCTGGTGCACTCCCCCAACAGCAGAAGTCTTCCTCTTCCTCCTCGAGGCAGCAGCAGGCTTCCAGGCAGTAGGAGCAGCAGCACCAACAGGCAATTTGGCAACCAGGTGGGAAGGACCCCTCAGGTGGTGGCAACGGCAACAGCCAAGGTGGGGTCCTTCACCCCCCCTCCAGGGAGCAGACCAGCAGCCCCTCCCGCCTGGAGCAGCAGCAACGTGGGAGCCCACCAGCTGGCAAGGTGGTGGGCGTCTGACCCAGAGAAGAAGCTGAGGCAGCAAGGACCCTGGGCCTGTGGCCTCAGTTCCACACCCGCAAGAGGGTCATGGACAGCTGATATGTTAGCCCTAGACTGTTAATTGCCCTTTTTACTTCAAGCTGCTGCCAGGCTAGTGGCAGCAGAGAAATAGGCTGTGCTCCTTAGCATAGGGGAAACAGCCAAACCTGAGTGTCTATTAGGGGAAGGACTGAGTCACCCCAGGGCAACCAACCAGATGACACCTTGCCCCAGTGAGGGGGGCAGCAAAAGGTACCCCCCTTGGTTTTTGTTTATGAGACTATTTCCCTTTTTGTTTGGTGGAGGATCATCCCTTAGCCGACCCTCAGGCCTACTCTGAAAATACGACTAAGGGAGCAAAGGGGAAAGGCAAACCCCACCTGCGCAGGGCTGATTACCCTGGCCCACCATTGCCAAAGTGAGAAATGCTAAGTCTGGCAAGAGAAAAGAAGTGCCTTGCCACAAAACAGATGAAAAAGGAAACACACACACAGGCTTCTCATTAATCACAGATTTCTGACAATCAGTCCTCTAGTATTAATTTTTATTTTGTGTATCCTTAAAAAGGGGGAATTCCAGGTTTAGGAAAAATATAATGGCTTATTTTATTCAGAATCCATTACATCATGCAAACCAAGGAGACGTGACGTTTCGAAGTGAAGTTGGTTTCAACTTTTCTTCATGTAACTAGTAAGACCTAATCCAAGAGTATATTATTACATCACTCTAAAGTTCAGTATTACCTAAATTATTTAGACAACCAAAAGTATAATACCGGTAATTAGTCTTTTAAATTACAGACACAAACTAATTATTATTGTTTGGTCTCTGCTTACTTGTAAGAATTTAGGTGATGTTTCTCTGTTCTTGGATGTAAACTTATGACATACATTTTAAAATGTGAGAATTATATTTAAGACTCATTGAATTTTCACATTCACTATACTACATGTTCCTCATTCTTTTACCTATGTAAGAAATCTTTTTCTCAATCTTACTCTCATGGAATGACTCAAACCTAGTCATGGTAAACTGGAATGGCTCAGTTCTATAATCTTTCCAACAATAAACTTTTTCAATGGGAATTTTGCCTGCCTGGGGACAGGCGGAATCAGGCCTGAATATTTTAATTTCCTGTCTTGTTAGTTTCCTGCAATAAACTTTGAATAGATTCTGCTGATAGTTGTAGATTGTTAATATCTGTTTTATCTGTTTTAAGATCACAATCTTATTTTGTTTTGTCTTCATTACAAAACCCCTACGTACAGCATTTAACTTCAGTGCAATACATTATTGTCTTATTTGGACAGGTGATTGTAGCCTGTCCTCTCAGGGTACATCTAGACTGCAGCTGGGAGCAAACCTGCCAGAGTGAGTAGACAGATGTGTGCTAGCTGGACTCGAGTTTGTGTGCTCAAGTAGCACACACAGCAGTATGGACATTGTGGCTCTGGCTCTCAAGCCCACTCAGCCACCTGGATCTGCACTTGGCTGATTAACCGGAGTCACCAGCAGAGTCACAAAATTGACACTGCTATTTTTGGCATGCTAGCTCAAGCCCTGCTGGTGCAAGTCTGTCTACCTGGGCAGGGAGGCTCTCACCCAGCTGAAATGTAGACAGACCCTTTACAGACCTAACGGAAATGCCTCTTTGATCCTCGTTTCTTCACAAGTTCAGATCTTACGTAGGCATGTATTGTAAGCTTTCTCTTGTGTGACCCTTTGTCATCATCATACTTGGATCTGCACACTGAAGTGGAGACAACTGTCTCTGTGACATTCCATTCTATATTCCTTATGAAAATATGCTTATGATATGGATATGACATAACTGAGACGTACTTTATGCAAGATGGGTCTTGCAAGGTGTCATTGGAAAAGTTATGATTTACTGAATGTGATTATCCAATTTGTATGCATGTATGATTTCTGTATCTAAAGTTAGGAATATGGACTATGTAACCATTACAGCTGGGTGTGTATTGGCAAGACACCCACCAGATGACAGGCCATCAGATTTGATAAGCCAGTAGGAAGGAAGAACAAGACTGTGAAGATTCTTATCTCTCTCCCTCCTGGGACGTAACTGTGACACTACTAGGGCAGCTGGTCTTGTCACCTGATACTAAACATTATCTTAGACTTCTTGTAACTTTCCACTGAAAGGGAAAGGGGGTCAAGTTTGGAATACAAAGGATTCCAGCCTTATGTAAATCCTATTTAAGGATGGGAAGGAAGGCAAACGAGACCTTCCTCTTTTGCCTACCCAAGCAAGAAGAATGCTGAGAGTGCCTAAAGGGGCAAAGAAACCAACCTGAAGGGAAAGGCAGGGGTGAGCCCAGACTGAGGCAGGGGTCCAGTCTGTAAGAAAAATAGCTGGGACTCAGAGCTACAGAAACTCTGCATCCTGCCTCAATTCAAGATTTAGGGTGAGAAATTACTATTTGTAACCAATTTCTTTAGTGAAACAAGCTCTGTTTTGTCGGAGAAAAACACAGTTCTCGCTTTTTCGTTTGGGTGCAGCAAAATCAAATACTTTATTATTTCTCCAGCAATTGCAATAGAGGGAGGGAGTGCCCTAGGACACTGGGTTGCCCCAGTCCCGGACAGGTCTCTCACCAGGTAAACAATTACAGCAGCATTTATACCTTTGTTACAGACAATAACAAGCAATAATACAGACAATAATGAGCAACAGCTGCATTTTGTTTATACATGGGCTATCCTGCTGTCTTATTTTCCTCAATTCTGGGCGCCAGTCTACGTATTTGATTATCAGTGCAAGGTCGTGATAACTTCTTACACAGTTCTTTCCTACTCGCCTCACACTATCCTCGCTTCTACAAATCCCACGTCATTAGGGTTACAGCTGGCATAACTCTTGCTAACAGACTGACATGCATTAAGATCCCCTACAAATCCTTGTCAATTCTTTCCCTTCTTCCACAGTTTGCATGTTTGGTTTATTTGCTTAGTAATCTGCTTTGTTCTGTCTGCTATTGCTTATATTCACTTAAAATTCACCTTTTCTCATCAATAAACATTTCTAATTTATAATATAACCCCGTTTGTACAATTCATGTGGGTGGGGGGAGGCTGCACACACCTTTTTCCACATTGAGGGAGAAGGCAGATTTCGTAATATACCTTTGGGTCTGCACTCCAAGGGAGGTGGACACGTGAGTGCTGGGGCAAGTCCCTTTAACTGGATCTTCCCAGAACTGATCTCAGGTCTGTGTCATTCTGCAGTTGAGTATGGCCCTGCCTGTGTGTGTGCTGGAGGAGGCTTAATAGCCTGGCTCAGCAAGACAGGTAAAAAGGGTGCCCAGGTTGGCATAACAAGCCGGCTCAGTGGTAACTCAACACATCAGGTGGCATCTTGAAAGGGGGAAATCTGTCACAGACTCATTGAACTCAACAAGTGAATGAGGCCCTATCGGGACTGCAAGTCGAACCATACCAATGTGCAGTTGTCTGGCCTGGTTAGAGGCACCCACGTTGAACATAAGTTTTATTTGTAGTATGGACAGATGACATGGTTAAAAAACCATGCTAAGGATACAACTTAGGTCAAACTAGATGCCCCGTACCACAATAGACAGCTGTGCATTGACATCGTCAAACTTTTAGTGTAGACAAGGCCTAAACCAAGCAGAATTTGATCCTCACTCAAAGTAGTAATTGTTAAAATGGTAACTTGTTATTCAACATAGAGTACTGGTATCTGCTCCATATTAGACCTGGTGCTTTATTTGTGTCAGATTCTGTCACCCTTAAAGTGAACAGTACCTTACTTGTCAATTAGTCTCGTTGAAATCTCCTGCCTTCTCATGGAGTTATGCATATGGAGTGAAAATATCTAGGAGAGTTAGGTTTAAAGTGGAATAAAGGTGTAATTGAATTAGGGTGCCGTAAAACTGGAATAAGGCCTGGTCTACACGCAACAGTTTTCCTGGCACAGCTATGTTAACTAGGAGTGTGTAAAAATCAGGCCCCTAACCAACACAGGTATGCTGCCTAGTGTAGACATAGTTATACCAGCAAAAAAATCCTTTGCCAATACAGCTTACTTAGTTTGAGGGACTGGTATAGAATATACTGGCAAAAGCATTCTTCTGCTGATATAAGCTCTATCTCCAGTAGGAGAGTTTCCCGGTGTAGCTATAACTGCAAGCATATTTTAGTATAGACCAAGTCTAAGGGATTGTCTACATTACCCGCTGGATTGATGGGCAGCGATCAATCCAGCAGGGGTCGATTTATCACGTGTAGTCTAGACGCAATAAATTGACCACCAAGAGCTCTCCCATCGACTCCGGTACTCCACTGGAGTGAGAGGCGTAGGCAGAATCAACGGGGAGCGTCTGCTGTCAACTCACTGCAGTGAAGACACCATGGTAAATAGAACTAAGTATGTTGATTTCAGCTACTCACATAGCTGAAGTTACGTAACTTAGATCAATTTCCTCCCCTCCGCCAGTGTAGACCAGGCCTTAGTCTGGAGAGAAGAATACTATAACAAAAGCAGAAAACAAGAACTGTATGGTTTTCCTAATGCACATAAGCATTGAAAGAGCTTTGTCTCAGGAGTGAAGGGAGGCTTTTCCCTGCAGAGCTCAGGAAGTGCACAGAGTGTGAGGGGGGGAAGGGGAAAGTCTCTCTCACAGAACTCAAGAGCTTTGAAGTCTATGTAGCTGACCATCCAACTCTCCTACCCTAAATCTTGCACATAGCACTAATTAGTAGAATGATGAAAAACTTGTCTTGCTGGATATTTGTCAAGGGTTGTGGTATAGTAATGCCCAGTTAGGTACATTATAAAGGCTTTATACTTTTCCTCTTACGCATCTGGATTTTGTGCACTGTTGGAGACAAAATATCAGAGTAGATGAACCATTAATCAATTCCTACTGGAAATTGCAGTGTTCCTAATCCAGAATTGCTGGATTAGCCCAAAGTGTTTAACTGCCACAACTGGGAGTACTGAGCTCACTGTTTATTTGGGGTTGGGAGGAAGGGGTAAGGCAGATTTCTGCATATAAGCAATAGTGATATGTGCAATCGCTCCTACCAATGTGTTTATATTGCTCATTATTTCATGCAAATTAAGATTCTGATTACCACTGATCAGCATGATATGACATACAAAAACCATATGCTTTATTGAAGAAGATGAGAAAAAAACACATTGCACCACTGCATAACATCCTTGCCAGACACAGAAAGGAACTTTTATTAGGGATCCTATTTCATGTGCTTTCTTATGTCCCTTCTATACTAGGAATTAGGAAACTAGCCCATATCAGACAGTGCTGATCAGTAATATGTCTGTCTGAAGTACTGTAGAGAACAGTTCACTTCCTGGTATAGGCGAGGCAAGACATTTTTAGCAGTTCACCATCTCACTCATACTTTTTGCAATACTGCTGAAAATGGTTTTCCCCCAGTTATTCTAGCAGCTGACAGCTCTCACTGTGAATTATAAAAGTATTCTTCATGCTAAATGTATAAATGAGTTCACACATGCCATTACAAGCCAATTACCTGAGCCATTCAGTCTTTTTTCTACGTAGCTTTTACTTTGCCAACTACTCAGATGATGAGCACAACACAGGATGCAAATTCAAAATGCTAGAGGTACTCTAAAAATGGTAGAGAAGATGGAAACGATGCAGAGCTGATTTCTTTAGCATAAATAAGATTGTATTATCCTTGTCCATTTTGTGTTCAAACATGGATCTAAAATGGGGGGAAATCCTTCCTACTGAGGAGACAACAAGAGTTATGCTCGCCCATGTGCAGTTAGTAGGGGAACAAATGGAAAATACAATCTAAAAAAATGGGAGGGAGAAACTGCCACAAAAGACTGAGTCATGATTGAACATTTTTACACTTGTTTTAAAAAATTAGCTTTACCGATTACATTGGATAATGGCTTAAGGCCTACAGAGATAACTCGAGTTGACACAATGACATTATTTACATGACAGGAACAATATTTACCCAGAGATGAACTGCTCTTGAACAGTATCTCCATTGCAAATCTCCTATTTGTTATACCAAGGCCTCGCTGTTTCAGGCTATTCCATCCTTTTAAAAAATTGTACCAAAATATTTATTAATACATTTATAAAACATGTCTCCAAAACAGTATCTAGATTCTGTATGTCAGCAGTTGTCAATCTTCAGGAGCCCAGTTACAATTGGGGGCAGAGTACAATGTTAAGAAAGTTATGAGAGGGTCTGTCTGGCTCTCTAAATGGGCATGCCTAAGAGAGGTAAACACCAGAGAAAGTCATTAGTGTATGTGCCACAGGACAGGTGCACCTTGAGCTTTTCGGTGCCATGCTGTGGAAACCAACAGTCTGGAGGAGCTCAACATCTATTGTGGTCACCTAATGGCTTAGTGGAAACGGTGGTCATACTTCAGCTCAAGCACCACCCAACAACGAGCTCAAGTCCCGTGCTTTGTGTCCTCAAAATGATTGTTGTGCACATTAGTACTCTCTGTCTGCATTCTTCTTGAGGTGAGGGGCTTATTTTGGAAGTCCTGCCTGAGTGCAGGCAGCATTATAAATGCGCACTACAAGTGATTTTTCAAAGAGTTCTAAAATCCACATGCATAGGAGACTGCCTTGAAAATTGATATGCCACAAAAGGGATTGAGGCAAACTCAGTGATGCAAATTTTGAGAAAGTTTAGCACCCCATAAATGTATCCCCATGCTATATAGTCCCATCTTGGAACATTTTGGTGGGCAATACTGTGTCCACGATATGAAGCCAGGTGTAGCAGTGAGCAGCTGTGTAGATATGGGAGGGATTAATTACCCACATTGGAAATGACATGAGAGAAGCTATCATAAAAATCCTAGCCAGGATGAATCACTTCTGTGGCAGAAAAGTTCCCTGAACTCCTCCCAGGCAGCATTCGGCAATTCTGGGAGCTGGGAACAGGCATGCTCACAATGCATGACAAAGGTACAAAGTTCTGAAAGAGGGCAAGAAGCTGAGAACAGGAATGCTCGGTGCATGCTACAGGCATAAAGTACTAAGATTGGAAAGGGAGGAGGAGAATGCCCATGGAGAAGACTGGCACAGTTTAGACCTCTCACATGTATTGTTTTCAGCTGTATTCATTTCTATGGTGTGTCCTCATTCACTTGAGAATATCCCATTGAAACAAATGGGTCACGTCACACCTCAGTAAGTCTCCTATGCGGCAGAGGGTATGCAAAGCCCCTTCCTCTAATACTTCCCTCGTCCCAAAGTAGAGCAGGGACTCTGGGGCTCCCTGCCCCCTTGCTGCCTCCAGCTGGCAGATGTGCTTCTTGCAGTTCCCCAGCTAACACCTTCTCTCCTTCTCAGGGCCCCTCAAGCCCTACCCCCAGTGGGGCATGGAGAAGCCAGAACTGGGAGCTGAGTGAGGTGTGCCCAGGAAACCTTCTTGTGCCCCGCTCAACCATGCCCCTTCAATAACAGAATGTCTTCAAAAACCAAAGGAAATTGCCAAAAATGTCATTAACACGCAGTTAAGGTTGCCTAGCTCTGCCTCGTTCCCACCCAGAACATGGAGGATGTCTAAATGTGGATCGTTGAAGATCATGAAATAAATGGCTATGGTAACATCTCTGTGACAGAGGCCGGGTCTACACTGCGACTTTAAATCGGTTTAATGGCCGATATACCGATTTAACGCTGTATCCGTTCACACGACGTCGTCATTAATATCGAGTTAACCGCCTCCTTAAAT
>NC_133770.1:135436265-135455686 GCF_003597395.2 Chelonoidis abingdonii
TTGCCAGTATATCGATATTTTAGCTCTCATTCACACAGCAAGCAGCAATAGCACGCGACATTTTTGCTGACTGAGCGAGTAAGTAATGATCGCCAGCGACCTTGTAAAACGGCCAAATCACCATTCTACACCATCCGCACTGCTTCAGCCTTAGTTAACGTCTGACCACTGTCCTATCTGCCATTTATGCTCATAGCCATGCATCAAGGTAGGTTCAGGATATATATAGTATATAACATTTCCCAACGGTTATTTTTGGTTTCATTTGCTAGCCGTTAACAACAGAGAGTGCTCTGAAGACGCGAGCTTCATAACCTCTTGGCCATCCCCGTTTTTTACGCGGTTGGATGTGGCCTTGAAACGTCCCTTGTGTGTCCACCAGCTGCTTGCGAGCACCATAAAAGTACCCCTTCGGTTACGTTACGTGTGTGCCCTGGGTTGTTCTGGGCCAAGGATAGGGATACTGTGTCCCATCTATGGCCCCCCACAGTATTCGGAAAACCCAGTGACGAGCAAAAGGCCATCCACTATCAGCCTGCACTTCCCAGAGTCACACCTTTGCGTAGCAGCAGCTTAACGAGTGCTTTGGCTGACTTGGCATCACTGCAAGCCCCACAGTAGATTTGCCCACGCTCTAAATTGATTCCACGACTGACCGGCTTAGCTTGTCTGTGGCGTGCAAGCTTCCGAGGGGGGGGGGGGGGGGGGGGGGCTATTGCCATTCGCTTCTCCACTGTGAGCTACTCTAGTTCGTGTATTACGGGCGTTTCAGGGCAGGGGGAAGCATGTCACAAGAGTCTAAGAAAGGCCTCTTACGCATGCGAAAGTTTTCGCGCCATGCGAATCGTCCCACACTCAAAACAAGTGCAGGTCCCACCGTTTCTGTGGCTTGGTTTTCCCGTCCCCAAATTCGTCCCGTTTCAATGGTAGAAGATGCTCCCGTTAATAGAAGTAGCTCCAAAACGCTGGCGGCCAGCGGTTGATGCGAGAATTCTGCCCCATCACGTATCGCTGTCCTCGCCGCTCAGCAATTAGGCTGCCCCTCTCTCCTCCTGCCTTTAGCAGTTCATGTTCAGTATAGTCAGCACGAAGGATGCGCAGGTGTGACAACGGTCAGGAGTGTCACCGTTTTGATCTCAGGTCCATGATCTGTGCTATGGCGTTTTGCTCAATGCACTCCAGAAAAAGGCCCAGGGTATGTCGCTGCCTTCACAAAGGGAAGGTGGCGTACCGCAACCACCCCGGGGCAATGTTTTCTGCCCCATCAGGCACTGTGCTCTCAACACGGAAGTGGGAACTATGGGATAGCTGAGGAACAGCTACCCACAGTGCACCGCTCCTTAAATCGATGGTAGCCTTGGACCATGGACGCAAGCAATCGATTTTGTGATCGCATTGTGGACGCGCAAAACCGATTTTATAACATCGGTTTTGTAATATCGGTTTAAACTACTTCGAAATAATCGTGCAGTGTAGACGTACCCAGAGTGCTAGCAGCAGCAGCATGGGGATCACTGGCATTGCTGCAGCATGAAGAAAGCTGCAGGTCCAGCTGGAGGAAGTTTAGCACTTTCTGTTGGGGGATTATGAGCAACGGGTGGTAATTACTAGGCTAATGATGTAAGTAGAAGGATATAGGTTGAAGGGAGAGGAAGCAAGGGAAACTCATAAGGTGAACTGTGCTGAAGAGGCAGGCTGTGTGGCAAGTTCATTCTATAAACTGCCTATGTTATGTGAATAAAAGAGCAAAGTAATAAAAGGTACGTATGGTGGAAAGAAAACAGCTTGAGTGTGTTTATAAAGATGAGGTGACAGAAACAGGCTAAAGCAGCACAACATACTGGGTAACTGAGGGAGTGTGACAGTCTCCCACACCACACCTTCACACAGCTTTAACTATACCCCCTCTGAATAATGTTCTCTGGAGAACAGTGGGGAAAATGTACAAGAGCAGCAAGGATCACTCTTAGGCCTTACCTGGACTAGGATAAAGTTCAAAGTTAGGTCAGTAAGGCTATATCTACACTACCACGATAAGTCGACCTACGCTACGCAACTCCAGTAACCCTAGGTCAAGTTACTGCGGAGTCTACACCATGGGGGGTTGATGGGAGAAAATCTCCCATCAACTTACCTTATTCTTCTCGAGGGGGGGAGAGTACAGGTGTTGACTGGAGAGCGATCTGCAGTCAATTTGGTGGGTCTTTACTAGACCTGCTAAATCGAGTGCTGGTGGATTGATCTCAGAGCATCAATCCCTGCCCTGGTGTAGACCTGCACTAAGTGAATGTGAGGTAGCTAAGCCTGATCTACACTTGACTACTTTGCTTAGTTCAGACAAACTCCCAAAGCCTTGACAAATGTTAATTCCTTCTTCATCCTTGTTGTAAAGATTTTTATGGGGCATCACCTTCCACTACTCCTGACTGGGACTTATGGTCACCATGATATGTCCCAACAATGCTACAACTCTACAGAGAAACAGTGCAATATAGAGAGTGTAAAGCACTTTGCTAAGGCCAGAGTTCTGATGGGAACAGAGAATATGCAAGAGAGTGTTAGAATGGGGAGAAGCACTTATTTATATTCTGCTAGCTTCATGATAGACCTAGTGAAGGTGGCCTATGGAGATGGCAGTGACAGCCCTTCTAGTGGCCCTGTGACATACATATCATCCCCTGTACCCACATATTCACCACTGTGATATGATTATGATATGTTTTGTACAAAGTCTGCCTTGTGAGGTATCATTTGAAAAGTCTTGATTTGATGAACCTCATTATCCTGCTCAAATGTGTGTATCATCACTGTTTATGAGGTTATGAGACTTTGCCATATGTTTGTTACTGAAACATGCTGTGAATCTGGGAAATGCCTACAGATTAGCTCTTCAGTAGCAGCAACAGAGTGACCAATATCCAGCCAGGTGTTAAGTGACGATCACTAGCCATTCATCAGCGGGGGAGTTGTAAACAATGCATTTACAATTCATAATGAAGGATAAGACAGCAGCTTGCATACACCATGGGGCCTGCCTAACCCCATCAGCATGGATTTTTCCAGCACTTGGAGAAAGATATAAATGAGAGATAGTGACATCACCACTGGGCCCCCCTTCCCCATCTCTACTGAAACAAGATGGCTTGAAAGACTTTGAACTGGTGGGACTGGTCCAAGGCTGGGAAGGGAATCCATCCAACCTGTAGTAAGAACTGTGAAATACCTACAACATCCAGGGGAGTAAGAAAAGCTGTTTGTTTCTAGAATTTTTAGCTTGGAAAAATTTAGTATTTAGATTGGCGTTTTTGCCATTTCCTTTCCTTTTGTATCCAGTTCTGATCTTCTATGCCAATATCACATAATCTCTTAAAATCTATCTTTCTATAGTCAATAAATCTGTTTTATATTTAATCTAAACCAGTTGTTTTTGGCTGGAGTGTTTGGGGAATCTACTCAGGTATAAAGGGTGGTAAATATTTGTACCCTTTGATGGTATGGCTAACTAATTAACAGGCTTGCATTGATCAAGAAGCTTTTGAGCAGTGTAAGATGAACATTTTTGGGATCTGCTTTCTATACACAGTTCCTGAGTGTAATTTTGGTGGGTGTGCCACTGCAAGCTGCCTGGAGGGGTTTGCTGTTCACTAGCATAGCAGTTTACGAGACTGCCTGGGCAGGACAGTTAAAAGGTGCACAGTGGTTCCACAGTACAGATTGCACCCTGGGGGATGTCACACTCTGAAACTCTACACTTGCTTTTACAGCTCTTTCATACCTTCCTAGATTTTAAGTCCTAGGGGGACTATTGTGGTCATCTACTGCATAACTTCCCAGACAATAGGGATCCCTGATTCGTCTAGTTCAGTGGTCCCCAAACTTTTGTACTGGTGACCCCTTTCACATAGCAAGCCTCAAAGTGCAACCCCCCCCTCTTTATAAATTAAAAACACTTTTAAATATATTTAACACCATTATAAATGCTGGAGGAAAAGCGGGGTTTGGGGTGGAGGCTGACAGCTCGCAACCCCCCATGTAATAACCTCATTACCCCGAGGGGTCCCAACCCTCAGTTTGAGAACCCCTGCTCCAGCTGCAGTTGCAATTCTCAGATGGCAGGTTGATTTCAGGTAACTTGCAGCAACTACTCCATGCATCAGTAGCTACATAGTGAGTATCAGTGAGAGCATATGAAGAGAAATGAGGTTATAGACTTGTGTCGAACACACTACACAGAAAATGGTGGCTTTTGTAAGGGATGTGTCTAGAAAGCCTCCAGGGGATTCAGTCTTCTGTATCTCTCTGGGGTACAGGAGCATATCAATTCTCTGTGTCTCAAATTCAGGATAAACTCCCCTCAGTGGTGCTTTGTTTACTGCCAGTATGTAAACTGAGGTAAAACCTCATTCTTTTGTCTAGGGCAGACCTGTTTATTACTTTTACCTAGGCTGTCTTGTCTTAAACATGTCCTAGTAACATCATACAGAGGACATTCATAACTTCCCATATAACATTTAACACATTCATTTTATAATATTAATATTGGCATGTTATTAACTTTCATGATAGCTCACCAGCCATGTTTTGTACAAATATCACAGTAGTGCGTAGGGTGTGAATATGGGGGTGCCTAGGGTCACAGACAGGCCATAGAACTTTCCCAAAATAATTCCTAGAGGATAGCTTTTAGAAAAACATCCAATCTTGATTTAAAAATTTGGTGCTGGAGAATCCATCATGACCTTTGCTAAATTGTTTCAAAGTTAATTACTCTCACTGTTTGAAAATGTCCAGGTTTTTTCCAGTCTGAATTTGCTCTTCTCTAGTTAGTATTAAATCTTTTATTGTCTATTATGCTGGGTTAAATACCAAACATTGGCTGCGTAGGGGAAGTAAGTAAGAAGGAAGCTATGCCAGACTGTCGGTGAAACATTGGTGAATAAGTTAATGACCAAGGATCAACAGTGTGTAGAGAACTGTAAAGATATACTGAACAGAGCACTTGAGTTTTATGAATGCAAGAGCAAAATAGAAGAAGATGTACAGGTAATATGAATTAGAAATTTTAATCCTATTAAATTGCTGTGCTATTCTACATTGCAACCCAGGCTCGACTTGACATTATTTGACTGTATTGCTTGTGAGGAGGAGCTTTATCTCCTGCAAGACAGGCAGCAGTGCGAACTTCCTTACCCTGCTCTGCTCATGTATGTCAACCATAATCTCAAAAGTATCTACAGATGAAAGGATAGTTCAATCTCAGCCATGCATAATTTAGCCTCTTTGTTGAAGTCATCAACCAGGGAGCTAATTCTGATCTCTTTCTACTAGAAACTACACTAAATAGCCATCATGAGTGGCAGTGGAGTTATTCCTTAAGTTACAAAGGCAAGAGGAGTGCGACACTGATCTTGCCACGCGTAGTAGTTATGACACGAGATTGCTTGTGGCATTCACGGAGGTGTTGACCACAGTGGAACACCGCTTTTGGGCTTGGGAAACAAGCACTGAGTGGTGTGATCACATTGTGATGCATGTCTGGGATGACGAGCAGTGGCTGCAGAACTTTCAGATGAAGAAAGCCATATTCATGGGACTGTGTGATGAGCTCATCCCAGCCCTGCGGCACAACCTTGCTGTTGGAGAAGCATGTGGTGATTATACTGTGGAAGCTGGCTACTCCAGACTGCTACCGATCGGTCACTAACCAGTTTGGATTGGGAAAGTTGACCACTGGACTCAAGCTGACAGAAGTCTGCAGGGCCATTAATCGCATCCTGCTCTGAGAGACTGTGACTCTGGGCAATGTGCGTGACATTTTGGATGGCTTTCCACAAATGGGCTTCCCTAACAGGGAAGGGACGATAGCTGGCATGAATATTCCAATTCTAGCACCAGACCACATACCCACTGAGTACATTAATTTCAAGGGGTATTTCTCAATGGTTCTCAAGGTGCTTGTGGAACACTGTGGGCATTTCATAGATATTAATACAGGCTGGTCTGGAAACACTGGCCTGTTCCGGAAGCTGCAAGCAGAGACCTTCTTCCCGGACCAGAAGATCACTGTAGGGGAAGTTGAAATGCCCATTGTGATCATGGGAGACCCTGCCTACTCCTTAATGCTGTGGCTTATGAAGCCATGCACTGGGCACCTTGACAGCAGCAAGGAGCAGTTCAACACCAGGCTGAGCAAGTGCAGAATGACTGAGTGTGCTTTTGGCCATTTAAAGGCCACTAGTGCTGCCTCTGTGGGAAGCTGGACCTGGCCAATGACAATATTCCTATGCTTATAGACACGTGCTGTATGTTCCATAATATTTGTGAAGAGAAGGGTGAAAGCTTCACTCAGGGCTGGACTGCAGAGGCTAAGTGCTTGGAAGCTGAGGCCTTGGCTACACTTGGAAATGTGCAGCGCTGGGAGTTACAGCTGTGGTCGTACAGCTGTGTAGGAACAGCGCTGCAGTGTGGCCACACTCACAGCTACCAGCGCTGCAGTGTGCACATCTAGCAGCCGTTGAGCGTTGTTTGGGAGTGGTGCATTGGGGCAGCTATCCACAGAGCACCTCGTTCCCATTTGGCAACTGTGGGTTGCGGGAAGGGGACGGGCTCTCTTCCTGTCCAACGCCCCGTGGTGCATCGCTCCAGCGTTTGGTGCCATTGTGAGTCTGCAGCGCTGGTTTCTGGTTAGAATGGAGCCGAGCTGCTTGAGGCTTGCTGATGAATGTTGCCAGCACATCACTTTGGCAGCGAGCTATTCCTTCTGCTCCAAGTGACGTGAGGACGCGACGATGATAACAGATAATAGATTACCTGAGCAGTGCACTAATTCTGTGGCGTACAGATGTGTTCAGCAGTGTTGGAAAGCTTTGGGCGGGAATAAGATGATGTGATCAATCGCTCCTGAGGTCTGGATTCGAGCGTGGCTGCAGAACTTTCGTGAGGAAGCCACTTTCATGGACTGGTGCTGAGCTCACCCCACTGCGGCGCAAGACACGAATTGAGAGCGCCTTATGGGGCGGTGGCTTTGCAGTCTGAAGTCGCAACTCCAGCAGCTACGATCGGTCGCAACCAGTTTGGAGTTGGGAAGTGACTTGGTATGGTTGATGCAAGTTTGCAGGGCATATCGCATCCTGCTGAGAGACCGTGCTTCTGGGGAACGTGCAGGACATTCTGATGGCTTTGCACTATGAGTTTCTCTAACTGTGGGGGGGCGATGAGTCGCTTTCTTTGGCCACCCACCAGGTATCGGTACATTATCGTGGGAGGGGTATTTCGCTATGGTTCTCCAGGTGCTTGTGGTCACCGTGGATTTCATCATTCCACAGGTGGCTGGAAGGTGCATGATGCACGCAATCTTTCGGAACGTGGCTGTCATGAAGCTGCCAGGGACTTTTCCCAGACCGGAAGATCCAGTAGGCACGAATGCCACGTGATCCTTGGAGACCCGCTAACCTTAATGCCTGGCTCATGAACGTCACAGGGAAGCTGCAGGAGCAAGGAACGGTTCAACTAGGCTGAGCCGGTGAGAATGACTGTGGTGTGCTTTCTGGCCATTAGGGACGGCGGAGGATGTCTGCTTTGCGGAGCTAACTTGGGGAAGCGCATCTGCGGTTATTCCTGCTGTTACTCATAATCTTTGAGGAAGGGCAACATTCAGGTATTGGTGGACCTCCGAGGCAACGCACTGGGGCTGAATGTGCCAGCCCGAGAGCAGGTAGAGTAGGCCAGACAGGGTTCAGGTTGCGATGCTTGAGGGTAGCAATTTAGGCTGAAGCCAACGAGTAAGTGTTTGGTGCCTATGACTGCGGGGTTAAGTGCGAGTGGTTAACAATGATTTCTTGGGCTGACAGTATTGTTTTCTCTTTCTGCTAATAACTGTTTAAGCCAGAATCATTATGAAATAGTACTAAAAGGGCGAGGGGCGGGTAGGGTGTAATTGGTACAGTCAGTGTTTGCTTGTCGCTGGATGCTCTGCATGCCTGCTGCATTCAGGATTACTTGCTGCATGGTGTGTGGGGTTGAGTGCAGGATGGTGGGGTCATAGTTCTCAGGGCTGGTAGGTGAAGTACAGGTGGAGGGCTGTAGGTGAAGAGCGGTTACTGAGAGGGGTTATGGAGCAAACCACTGGGGTGCAACAAGGAAGTCTTGTGTGAAGGTGGAGGGTTAGCACAGGATAGATCTGCCTGCATGGCTACCAGTGACTGCATATAGTCTGTTTGGCGCGCCAGGAGGCTTATAAGCTGGTTTGTGCTTTTCTTCTTTGCCACTTCTTTTTTCCTGTTAGCCACTTCTTTTTTCCTGCTTTCTGTTTGCCTCCACTGGTGCATTTTCTCTCTCCAGTCTTGCACTCTCTTACTTTCTCTGGCATACTGATTCATAACTGCTTTCACCAAATCCTCTTTGGTTCTCCTTTGCCGCCTTCTCAAGTTATGCAGTCTCTTTTCTGTACCACTTAGAGCCGTAGTATTCAAGGACACTTAAAAAAGGAAACAGAAACATGTATCACAGAGGCTGCATTGTTTATAATCACGGTGCAGGAGTTTGTACACTCTTTGTAGCATCATTTACACATACCTAACATAGCACAGAGAGGCAACAGCAGACAAAACATGGTGAGTACTGGGGGCTGGTCACTAATGAATCAATGTTTCTGCTGCGACTCCCCTGGGAAGGTGAGCTGCCTGAGTGAGTCAGGACTCAATGGGATTTTTGTGCATTGGGTAAAGCAGAGAGCAGCTGGGGGGAAAGACCACTGAACACCACCCCCACAATTGCCACAGCACTTACTCCTGGAATCAATGTTTCTGCTGCGATTCCCCTGGGAAGGGGAGCTGCCTGATAAGGGCTCAATGGGGTTCTTGTACATTGGGGAAAGCAGAGAGCAGCTGCAGCTGGGGGGACAGTACACTAAACAGTATCCCTACATTTTCAACAGGATTTTATCCTTCCAGATATATCCCTGCTCCGCGTCACCTGGGAAGAGTGGGAGGGTCTTCTCCAGCAATGTGGATTCTGCCCTGGTCCCTATGCAGCTTGCCTGTGTGCAGCAATGGTCCCCCCACCCCTCACGGCACAGTGGCGTGGATGCGTTAGCCTGACTGGGACAAGGACCACGGTAGCTCTCCCTATAAACTTGCACAAGCACATTGCCCACGCTCTGGCAGAAACTTTTGCAGAGATCACAGAGGCCGATTACCGTGACGTGATAGACCAAATCAATGGGCTATTCCACATCTAGGCATGCATGCATGCACTCAGGCAGCCATAACCCCCTCGCTCCTCTCACAAAACATTTTAAAAGCTGCTTACCGGGATCACGCTCCTCTGCTTCTTCTTCACCAACAAGTTCCAGCTGCTGCGACTGGCTAGCTTCCTCCTGGCTTGAGAAGAGCTCCTGGCTGCATGCCTCCTGGTACTCTGGGGTATCTTCCACCACCCCAGTACCCTCACTCTCTGGTTCCTCCACAGCCTCCCCCCACCTCCTGTCCCGGCTCTGAACTGTCCATCGTGGTTCTCGGATTTGCAGTGGGGTCACCCCCAAGTATCCTATCCAGCTTGTTGTAAAAACGGCAGGTCGTGGGGGCAGCACCTGACTGCCGGTTTCCCTCACGGGCTTTGCAATAGGCACTCCGCAGCTCCTTTACTTTAACCCTGCACTGCAGCGCGTCCCGTTCATGGCCCCTTTGCAGCATGATTTGATATCTGCCCATAGATATCATAATTTCTACGGCTGGAGCGCAGCTGTAACTGCACAGCTTCCTCACCCCAAACACTGATGAGTTCCTGCAGCTCGCCATTGCTCCATGCTGGGGCTCGTTTGGGGCATGGAGGCATGGTCAGTGATTGATTGATTGATTGCACTCCATGCCTGGCTGAGCAAACAGGAAGGAGATTTTTAAAATTCCCGAGGCATTTAAAGGGCGGGTCACCTGAGCCCAGGGCAGTGTAGTGTGAAACGATGAGCAGAGTGGCCGAAAAAGTATGCTGGGATACCTCCTAATACCTTGGAGGCCAATAACAGCGCTTTTGGTGTCCACACCGATGACCAGCGCTGCATCACCAGCGCTGGAATCGCTACACCCCAGTCAGACCAGGTGTACAGCCAGCTCTGCAGCCAGGGAGTTGCAGCGCTGGCTGGGCTTTCCAAGTGTGTACACAGAGTGAGTTGCAGTGCTGTAACCCCTTCACCAGCGCTGCAACTCTTCAGTGTAGCCAAGCCCTGAGTTTGAACAGCCAGAGACCAGGGCTATTAGAGGGCTGCAGCGTGGGGCCATAAGGATCAGGGATACCTTGAGGCAGCAATTTGAAGCTGAAAGCCACTATTTGTTGCTATGCTCTGGAGTTCAGTGCTTGTAATGTTAGGAGGTAATTGATGCAGACAATGCAATATGTGGGTTTAACATAATTGTATGTTCCTTTGCAGGAGTCTTTTTGCTTTCAATTAATAGAATAAAGATTGCTTTCAAACCAATACAATTTTTTTATTAAAAAAAAAACACAACTGGAGGAGGGAGTCAAACAAAACAAACAAACAAAAAAACCCATCAGCAGTCAGGGGTATGGGGGAAGGGAAGGTCCCAGGAAGAGGAGGGGTCCCGGGACGGCTAAAGATTTGTGTATGTCTAGGGATCATATCCAACCTTCTCCTTTGGAGCACAATGCAACAGGTACTGTGCTTCAGTAGGGCCAAACTGCGGAGGGATGGGTGTTGAGTGCAGTGGATAGCGGGAGTCCACACTGCTGGACTGTAAGGTGGGAGGAGTGGAATGCCACAAATATAGACAGGAGCCAGGAGGTTGATAAGAGTGTGTTGGCAGTGTCTGGAGGGTACACGGGAAAGAGTTTTGTGACAGCGGCTGTAGGGGAAGGAAGGTGAAGAGTTGCTTGGTTTGAAGAGCTAGTATCACCTGGAGCATGTCTGCTTGGCGCTCCATAACCTTTAAGAGCCGCTCTGTGGCTTCATTCTGGTGTGCCATGTTCTCCTTTCACTCCCTCTTCTTACTGTCCCACCAGTCCTTCAATTCCTGTTTCTCAGCGGTGGAGTGCATCATAATGTCACTCAGAAAGTCCTCCTTAGTTCTTTGTTGCCGCACAGTGGCGCAGGAAAATTACCATTAATGCAGAAAAAACAAAGCAGCTCTGCCAAAGAACTTACGGCAGTGGATTGCCCAGTACCTCAACAAGAGTTTTCTGAAGATCTTTGAGGAGATTCCCATGAAGTGAGGGAGTCAATTAACAGCCTGTTCTGCCACTCAGGGTATGGCTACACTGGCACTTTACAGCGCTGCAACTTTCGCGCTCAGGGGTGTGAAAAAACACCCCCCTGAGCGCTGCAAGATACAGCACTGTAAAGACTCAGTGTAATCAGTGCCGCAGCACTGGGAGCACGGCTCCCAGCGCTGCAACTACACCCTTAGAGGATGTGGTTTACGTGCAGCCAGCGCTGGCGCTCCGACCACACTCACACTTCAAAGTGCTGCCATGGCAGCGCTTTGAAATTTCAAGTGTAGCCATACCCTCAGACTAGGTATGCGGAGGGAGACAAGCCTACTTTCTGCAACTCTCCTTCCTCCAACAACTCACTTCGGTGATTCCCAAAAATCAAATCCACTTACCAGGGGCCTCCTCTCCAGTTTGCGCTTCGCCAACATCCAACAGTTGTGACTGGCTAGCCTCCCCCGAGGCAGAAAAGAGCTCCTGGCTGCATGCATCTCGACCTCCGAGTCGTCCTCTGCCTCCGGGTCCCTGTCCCCCTCCACATCCTCATCCAAAATTTCCTCCTCCTGGCTCAGTCCACTCTCGACTGGCATGTGAGCCACCAAAGTATCCACAGTAGTCTTCGCAGTGGAGGTGGGGTCGCCGCTGAGTATCGCATCCAGCTCTTTGTAGAAGCAGCAGCTCGTGGGCGCAGCACCGGAGTGGTGGTTTGCCTCCTGCACCTTGTGCTGGCATTTCGCAGCTCCCTCACTTTGACCCTGCACTGCAATGTGTCCCGGTCATGGTCCCTTTCTGTCATGCATCATGAAATCTGTCCACAAGTATCATAATTCCTATGGCTGGAGCTCCGCTAGGACTGGACAGCCTCCTCTCCCGAAATGCTGATGAGGTCCAGCAGTTCAGCATTGCTGCAAGTGGGGGATCACCTGGTGCTTGGAGCAGGCATGGTCACCTGGAAAGACGTGCTGAGACCACTGCACACATCACCAAGCAAAGAGGAAAGAGACTTGCAAAATTCCAAAGGAATTTATGGGGTGGGGATGACAGTTGGTCACCTCAGAGCAGGGCAGTAGAGTTTAAACCGATGACCAGAGAGGTGAGAACAGGCATTGTGGGACACCTCCTGCAGGCAAATCAGAGCACTGTAATCAACCAGGGTGTCCACACTGCCACCGCAGCGCTGTACCCCCGGCGCAGAAAGCTGGACACCTCTCACTGGGATGTTGTTTTTAAAGTGCTATAAGTGCACAGTTTTTGCACACTAAGTGGCTCGGCAGCGTGCACACCTCGGGAGTGACAACAGAGAAAGCTGCTTTCCTGCGCAGAAACTTGCCAGTGTTGACAGGGCCTAAGAGTGTATGTGTGGGGGTTCTCTTTTATATTGCAGTTTAGGTAGCCACACATCCCCTTTTTATGGGCTGAAAGAGCAATCCTAAGAGGCTTCAGAAGAAGTGCTTCCCCACGCTCAGCAGACAGGGGGAGGGACGTCCTAACCAGAGCATGACATCTGCAGGGAAAAGAACTCTGACAAGACAGCTCTGAGAATTCAGTATATATATGCACTATCCCTTGCTTTCTAGCTGATATCTGAAATGCTTTCATTCATAAGAGAAACAATATATCTCTAGTTATTTAGGGCTAGATTTTGCTACTCTTACTTGTTATGTAGTACCTTAATCAGCATGTAGTCCTGTTGATTTCAGTGGAGCTACTTGTGGAGACTGGTATTCCACAGGGAAGCACAGATAGCAGAATATGATCATGAAAGGGACTGATAGAGAGAGAGAGGTGTCCACACAATCAGAATTGCTATCACCCAGAATTTGTGTGTTATCTCTACCTTTGGTACATCTTTGTGATAGGAATTCATTAAATGATGTAACCAATCTGAAAATGAAGTTTTCTAAGAATCCTGATTAAGCATATTTTTTTCTAAGTCTAACGATTTAACACAATATTTTTTAAAAATATTAAGTAAGGGTTAGTCAGGATTCTACTTAAGTTATATTGGTTCCTGAAAAGTTTCACAGAGTTACTTTCATCGTGGCTTTTAGAAATTTAGGATTTGTACTAAACAGTTTGCTAAAGTCTTCCTCGCCTCCCCCATTACCTAAACTGCAGACACACATACTCTGTATACCACTTATTGGCCATCAGCTTTTTGTCCAATATTAATAAAGTCAGAAATGTAAACACATTACTTAATGGAGATGAACAAATGAGCAGCACGGGAGTGAAGAAGTTGAAGGTGTTCTTGAAATTCAAATGACTCACCTGTCAATTGCAATTTCGTCGTGTGGTGTGTAAAAAAACAACATTGACAGCTGCATGTCCCCTGGCTAAATCGCTTTTAAAATGTGTCCCTGATGTCGACATGCTAAGCCGCAGCTTCAATCTTCTCAAAGAGACGCTGATCGGATTATGGGCCAGGACTTTTCTACATGTCTCCTTCTCTTCCTGTCAGCTGCTCCGTGCCTGCTCGCAGCCTTTCCCTACCCAGCTGAAGGTGGGGTTTGTCTGGGGCTCTCCTTTCACACCTGGCTGGGATGACAGCCGCAGGGGCAGGCGGACAGCAGTGGGTGTGTGCAGCAAGTTGTCATGGCTCCTGCATCCCAGAAGCGGAGCTAAGATGAGCTCGGAGTTTCGGATCAGCCGAACGAAACTACAGCTGCTGCCGGGGATTTTTGTACTGCCGGCGGGGGCTTGTACGTAGCCGCGTGCGGCGGGAAAACCCAGCAGGGCTGTTTCGCTGTGGGGAGGCGGGAGCACTGGGTGTGGGGCAGAGACGCGGCTGTCTGGCTGCGAAGGGGGGATTTCTCCCCGGCCCCTCTCGCTGGACATGTGAGAGCAGGAGACGCGCGGTGATTTCAGGGAGGCGGCGCTTCCCCGGCCAGGGCGTCCCTGGGGCTCGTCCCAGCCTTGCCCAGAACAGCTGGAATTGCCTCCCTTCCCAAACGCCTCCTGCGCCTGTGACGGGATAAGTCACTTAACCCCCCGCTGCCGCGTGCAAAGCCGGGAGCTCCAGGGACGCGGGGCTTTCTGCCGAAATGGCTTAAAAGTGGAGAGAAAAATCCCCCCGGTATTTGCATCGACACTGCCCCGCTCGCTCGCCCGCCGGCCCGCCCCTACACGTGTTCGGGAGCCGGGACGCGGCTCGCGGGCTGAATTGTGGGGGGCGAGGAACGCTCAGGGAGTGAGTGTGCGCGGCTCTGACTGGGAGTGCTGTGTAGAGCCGGGTGGGAGGGGCTGAGTGGACGAATTGGGGGTGGAGCTCAGTGAGTGGGGGGGTGTAGCCATGGGGGCCTCTCGGTAGATGAGGGGTGTGTGGGGGGGTATCTGTGGATGAGGTGTGGGGGAGGGGTAGTTGGGGGGATCTCCATGGGTGAGGAGCTGTGGGGGTCTCTGTGAGGTGGGGGGGGGACAGGTAGCTGTGGAAGTTTCAGTGGGTGAGTTGTGGGGGTCTCAGTACACTGGGGTGCCCCCTTCCCTGTGTGGTGACTGGGAACAGCAGCTGTGTCAGTGTCCTCCCTTGGGAGAGGCAATCCCCCCAACCCCAAGCACCTTTCCCAACTCCCAGGAGTAGGGATCATGGTGCTGCTGTCTGGGGATGGGACAGGTGCCGGGGAGTCACGTGGCGCTGGGGGGAGTCTGAAGGGAAAGCAGCAGCAGGTCTGGCCCAACTCAGGGGGGGACAAGGATGCACAGGGCCTGGAGTGGGAGCAGCAGGAACAGGTGGTGGCAGCGGCGGAGGAGGAGGAGGACTATGAAGAGTATGAGGATTTCTCGGAGCTGCCCGACACCTGCAGCATCGCCTCCGACGATTCCTTCTACCCACCTTGTGCTGAGGAGGATGAGGAGGAGAGCTGGTCCCTGAGGGAGTCGGATGTCAGCAGCCCTGAGCAGCTGAGCCTCTTTCGAGCCTGCTGTACCAACAACGCTGTGGTGCTGAGAGCGCTGATGCGCCAGGGGCCTGAGGAGGAGGAGGTGCAGGAGACAGACCGCAACAACCGGGTGAGCCAAGCGTGGCCGGGCTGCAGCCCACATCTCCCCTGTGCTCTGCCATCTCTCATTCAGTCCCCAGCCCCGCACACAGCCAAAGCCTTGCCCCACCACTGCACCTGGTACCACCCATTCACACAGGTCCCTTCCCTGCCCTGTCTCACCCCCCTTGCTTCACTCACAATCACACCAGAATTTCTCCACCGTCACATGCATCAGACCCTGCTGCTCCATCCTGCTCAGCTTCCACCTCATACACACACTCTAACCCTCTCTTCAGCTATCCCCCAGTCTCCTGCCCAACACACTCTGAATGCATGCTGACCCTGTGCATATTTTATACCGTGCCCATCTCTGTAGCATCTGAGCTGTTGTTTTCCAAGGCGCTCTGCAGACTCAGGCAGACATCACTGCATTGTTCACACTCAAGTCACGTTCTCAAGCTTTTCTTTGCACTCACAAGGGCTAGAGCCTTTAAAAAAATAATAGCTGATATTGTGATGTAATCATGACTCCAGGATTTGGGGGCTTTCCAGTGTAGACATATACTGCCTGTACCTTAATCTGACCCTGTACATCCTGTTTGGCCTCCATTCTATCAGCACTAATGCAACACTCCCAACACACACCCAGGCTCTCTCTCTCCTCAAATATGCCTTCCAAAGCCCAATGTGTACAACCAACACCCCTAAAATTCCCTTTATTATGCTTCCTAAACATACACACCACACTGGTCTCTTCTGTCCTCTCCTGTCTTCCAACAACTCCTCAGACACCCAATAATTTTGAAATACTTTTGAGTTTGGCTCCTGTATTCTTTATACACTCTTGGCTCCTCTCACACACTTTCTATATATCTCTAACGCTATCCTTTGCCTCCCACACTCCTGACCCCGCCATTCAAACACACCTGGCTATCCCACACACCCGAATTCATCCTCTGTGTCCCCATACATACCCATGCTTCTATCACACATCCTAACCCCCATGCCTGCACCCACACCTTACTATCCTATATGCTCTGCCCTCACATTCTGAAACTTACTTAGCTTTTGTAACACTCAAACATGCACCCACCCCCTGTGTGAACCTATACTTGTTTGCTCACTTAGAGAACATACACCTGAATGTGCTGGAAGTAGAAAAAGAAGGCATTATGGTATCACTTGCTTTGTAGGGGTTTTAGGGAGAAGCATCCATCCACAGTCCTAGATGGGGTAGGGACACAGACTAAGTAGTACCCTTATGCACAGGAATGGAGAAACAAAAGCATAGACCTTAAAACACACACTGATTAAAATAACTTTCTGTCCCCCTTAGACAAATAGGGCTCCATTTAAAAGAGGGGAGGGATGGTGGTCAAGTTTCCTTACTAAAATAAATGTTTTACCCATGAAAGTTTGAACTACCAGGTAATTTCCCAAGCTCATCTTCTCAGTTTTGTTTTTAGTTGGTTTCTTGTTCAAACAGATTTGTAGAAGGAATGACTTTATTACTAATTATTTTTATTTGCCAGAAGTAAACCAGCTGCTCTCCTGCCCCATCTCTGCACCAAGATACTTTGCATTTCTTATTATTGATCAAGGTTAATAATTTTCTCTTTCTCTGTCTTCTCTCTCTCTTTACAATACTATTTATTTATACTAAAATATAAGCATTTTCTCAGCTTTGAAAATATCAAACAAGGTTTAATGAGTTTCTATGCTAAAAACTGAGCATCTTGGAGTATTTTTTTCTGATTTCATATACATCTATATGTATTCTGGTTTCAACAGTTTTGATTGGTCAGGCACTCAATTTGATTAAATGGTGGGACAGATTTCTTTCACTAAAGCGGATGATATGTAATAGGCTCAGATAAGCTGCACAATGAAGATTCACAGCAGTAACTCCTGAATTAAGATTGACAGTTCCAATTAAAAGCCCAGTTTGATGCTCTCTACCTCATTTTTGCACACAGACAGAAAATCTCCCCAAATTTTTTTCTGCTTGAAATTGTCCATGCTTAGGAGATCAGATTATAATAAGACAGCTCATTTTCAAGTTCTGATCAAATTAGTGGCTTTTCACTGTTTGCCTTACTTTGACCTCAAGACTTCAAAATAATTTTTACTTATTTATCCCAATTGAAAACTAGTGCAGTTTTAGTCTTTTGGAATTCACAAGTCTTTAGTCACATAGTTTCTCCCCACCCCATGACCATTATAAACTCTCATGGAGGCCTATAGATCTGGGGTTGTCAAACTGCATTGCACTGTGACCTCCTTCTGACAACAAAAATTACTACATGACCCCAGGAGGGGGAACTGAAGCATGAGCCCACCTGATCCGGGTGGGGGGCCAAAGCCAAAACCCCAGGGCTTCATCCCTGACCATGCGGCCTGTAACCTGAGCTCCGCCGCCCTGGGCTGAAGCCAAAGTCTGAGCCCAGGCAGTGGGGCTTGGGATTGGGTTTGGGTCCTGGGCCCCAGCCAGTCTAATGCCAGCCCAGGCGACCTCATTAAAATGGAGTTGTGACCAACTTTCTGGTCCTCACCCACAGTTTGAGAGTCGTTGCTATAGTTATTATAAACTCTTTGGTATTGTAAACTCCATGAACTCTGTTTTGGAGGTGAGAGGCTCTTGCACATGAGAAGAAGTTTAGTGGAGTGAGAGTTCTGAGCATCAGAAGGGAAAGAGAGGGTCTGATTCAGGGGCCATGATGAGGCTATATGTGAGCTCTGAAGCACATGTTGCAGGAGACATTGCTACAGAGCTTATAAGATCCTTTCTATGGAATTTATACAGACAGTCCAGCAACACGTGGCATTTACAAATAGGTTACTCATGGACAAAACTTGTTTTTAAACTTAACTCCCCAGTAAAGTGAAGGGTCTGGCCAAGTTTATAAACTCCACTTGTGCTCATAGTTTCTAAGCATCTGTGACTGACAGCTAGTTTCAAGGAGACCCGTGCTATTTCACCAGAATAGTATTTGATTCCAGAACCATGCTTACTTGTTTTTCATTGAACAGCATAAATGTCTTTATAGGTATAGTTATACTGTCAGGAGATAAGAGTCTAAAGTGTGTTTTTATTTTCATAATTTTTAAAAAAATACTTTCCTTAAATACACCAAGAAAAATCATAAACAAAACACCTTATGAAGAGTCAGTTGTGATTGTTACAACGTATCAATTGCTTTGATTAAATTCCTCATTGGAATATTGTAGTTATAAAAGAAAAATAGACCAAAATTTTTTAAGATGAGTTCTTAAATACCCACTTGAGAGCATAAATGTGAGTATCTATTTTTCAAAATCTTAGCCTTAAAACAAAAGCAATTCTGAGTTGTTTACATTTATGAAGAAACGAAAGTCTGAAAATTCTAAGTTAATGTCCACAAATAAACTTAATTCTTTCCCTTCCCTTCCAATGTCCTTGAATTCTATGTTCCAGAGACACCACTCTTTTCATATATTTCCTTTATGTAGCACATACTTTCCTGTGAGGGGAGACAAGAAGGGATTAAAGGCCCAGTTAGTCATATTCACTTCACCTGGGGCAGTAATTAGGTAGTTACCTGGCAGACAGACAAGGCGGGGGGAGGGGGGGGAATAAGGAAGAATCAGATGATAACTCAGACACCTGGACCTTATAAATAGGCTGAGAGAGTTCATCAGGGAAAGAAGCTACAGGGAGTAGACAGGAAGGCTGTTTCCTAAGGAGGGTTGACGTGCTAGAGTTCCTTGGGATATTTCCACACTGCATCTGGATGCAAGCCTCCTAGCCTGGCTACACAGACTTGCGTTACTAAGACTCACGCTAAAAATAGTAGATGTTGCTTTGAGGTTGTGGCTTGGGCTGAGCTCGGGCTTGGGCTCTCAAGTTTGTCCTTCCTCTCCGCTCCTTCCCATCCCGTGCTACTATTAACATAAGAACATAAAAATGGCCATAGCTGGGTCAGGCCAAAGGTCCACCCAGCCCAGTATCCTGTTTGGCGACAGTGGTCAATGCCAGGTGTCCCAGAGGGAGTGAACCTAACAGGTAATTATCAAGTGATCTCTCTCCTGCCATCCATCTCCATCCTCTGACAAAGAGGCTGGGGACACCATTCCTTACCCATCCTGGCTAATAGCCATAATGGACTTAACCTCCATGAATTTATCGAGTTCTCTTTTAAACACTGGTATAGTCCTAGCCTTCACAACCTCCTCAGGCAAGGA
>NC_133770.1:135456450-135466824 GCF_003597395.2 Chelonoidis abingdonii
ACACCATTAGTAACCCTCTCCATTCTGAGAATTTACCATTTATTCCTACCCTTTTTTTCCCTGTCTTTTAACCAGTTCTCAATCCATGAAAGGATCTTCCCTCTTATCCCATGACAACTTAATTTACGAAAGAGCCTTTAGTGAGGGACCTTGTCAAAGGCTTTCTGGAAATCTAAGTACATTACACTTGAAACCCTGTGCTCCAGTCCAAAGGGATTTGGACTAGCCAATTCTTGCAGCTGGTCTGCAAGGGGCACTGGATCTGAAAACTCCTGAAACGTCACACACTGATACAAATAGATGCACTGGTGGTGAGTGTGCATCTTTACACTTCTTCATAGCCTACCTAATAATCTATGAACTGTATGCTGTCTGGCTAGGAGCCACCTACCAAAGGTGCAGCCTTTTCTCAGCTTCCTGCTGTGAGCCAGACTCAGCAGCATCCAGTCTGATAGCTATCAGATGCAGCCCAAATATGGTTATGCTTCCTTGCCACATTCCCACTGTAGTTGAGACAACAGTTTTGCCGTCATTGCCTGCATAAGTTCCCCAAACATTCACCCACCTCATCGTTCTGTGATCCTCTTTATGCAGAGTACAAAAACAGCACTATATAATACTTATATTTTCCTCCCTTCTGCTGAGCCTGAGACTTAACCATTTAGAAATCCACTGTGACCCTATATAATGTACCAATGCTAGCTGAAGATCCCAGAGGACTTGGCCTCACTCACCAAAACTTCTAACCTCAGGTATTCCGTATAGTCAATGGCAAAACTCCTAATTGACTTCAGTGGGACAAGGATTTCATCCAGAATGCCTTATATAGGTGGCAATTTACATCATGTGGCTAATATACACTATAGAGGAGAATGGGGGCTGTTGATCCTTAACTTTAAATTTCCAGACTTCCAAATATTTATTTTTTCATAAATTTAACTTAGAACTTCTGGACTTTCAAAAATTTAAAACAACACCAAAAGTTTAATATCCTAAGCAAGTTTTTAGTAGAAATCTCTGATAGCCCTTTACAACCTTGTCTGTGTATCTCTTGTTCAGTTAAAAAAATTAATTTTAAAAAGTCTATGTAACTGAGTTGTTACACATTTGATTCGGTCAGGGCAGAGCAAGTTTCTTTAAAAAAAAGTAGCCTTGTTTCTAATACATGTGGCAATTATCCTCCTAAAATAAATATTTGTAACTATAACAGAAAATATATTAATTGTCTGCTTGATATTTCCATAACTTCCTTTTAGAGTTGAGCCTCTCCTCAAAACCTGGTGACGCAAACATGCTATTATTCCTTCCTCCTCTTCAGTTCTTCACTTTCTCTACTCCATAGATCTCCCTTGCAGTTCTGTCGAGTGCAGAAACCATCACATGCAACACATGCAATTAAGACATGATTTATTATTTTCATAGGTTTAACCCTGCATTTTGAGGATATCATGTTTGTAATCATATTTTTACCCCATTATGTTAGAATGTGTGAAGATAAAATATTTTCCATGTCCCTGCCCGTGAGCTCGTTTTCGTCCCCTCAGAGTTCTCGCATGTATCAACAGAATATTTTGCTTTTCTCCATACAAGAAACCATGCATAAGTACAGTTAGAATGAGTCACAGAAACTCTCCATAGAATTCACCATTGTCCAGCCTTATTCTATGCTGACTTTGCTCTTTCAGGGGTGAATGGCTTAAGGTTCTGTGAAACAGATCATATTTTTCTGGCCTTTGACTGTCTGTTTCTCTAGAGGCAGAATTTGTTGTTCACCATTAGCTAAGTGATGAAGGCATTTGTTGTTCACCATTAGCTAAGCTCCTATTATGTTACCTTCTCATTAGTTGCTTGCTGCTAAGTATCTGCCAATAAAGATATACACCGGGGAAGGGCACAGGCACACCAAAAACCCATAGGTATCTATTAGTCAGCAAACAGAAAGAGGTTAGGATCAGAATTGTATGAATAACTGATTTTTTTTGGTTTGCTGGCCAAAAAAATTGGGGAAAAAATCATTTTGAGTTAATCTCAAATAAAAAGTTTTTGATGAACCAAAAATGCTGAAAAAAATTTGATGATAAATTGTTTCATTTTGGAGGATTTTTTTAACTTTTTTAAAAACAAAGATTGAGGTAATTTGGTGAATTCGTGCACAAATTTGAAAAACGTTTTGGTTGACCTGAATCTCTAGTTTTTTGGTCAAACAAAAGTGTTATCCAAAAAAATTCACCCAGCTTTAGTTAGGATCACCTCAGCCTGGGAACCCAGGATCTCCAAAAAGCATGTTATAGAAATTTGTGTTGGTGCCAACCATTGACATAAGTAGGGTGGAGTTGCGGGGCGAAGGACTTTCTAGGGGATAAATTCTGTTGGAAAGATCCACAGTCACATAAATATTGTGTAGAAATGCTTTTGTGCCTGCAATGTGGATCTGGTTGTGGCTATACAAAGAGTTTTCAGACCTTCATTGCCCAAGTAGTCTCCCCATTGGACCTATAGGTAGTTTCATACCTGAAGCTACAGTCAAACGTGTCATTGCACAGTACTGTATGCCTTGCTTGGCCAGCAAACATAGTGACAGCTCTTTAGCCAGGCTTCAGAGTGTTCTGTAATTCTGTACAGCTACAGAATTTGTCTTTGCCAAAGATTTCTGTTCCAGAATTTGTGCTTTTAAATAAAAATGTTTCTAGTGTTGTAAAGATTGAAAATATGAATAAAATGTAAACCAATGCAGTCTTCCTGAACCTTCAGACTGCCTGGAAAAACAACTCGGGTGTGAACTGCCAAAAATCATTGTTGCCAACCCCAGTAGTTTGAATCAACCCCAATAATGAATCAGACCCACAAAAACCAAGAGATTGGCTCAAGAAGATTTTTAAAAAGATTAAATCATATTTAATATTGCCAACTCTTGCAAATTTTCAATAACATGATTTAGGCCTTTGCTTCAGGCAGCTCTTACTGTAGAAGCCATCTGAGCTCAGGCACTGCACAAATGCACAGTAAGAGTTTTCCCAAAGAGCCTACAATCTAGTGCAAAGCATAGTGGTGAGTTTGTGATATGGAGGCTGAAACTGATAGAGAGGATACAAAATAGGGTTGCCAGTTTTGGTTGGATGTATTCCTGGAGATTTAATCACATGACATTATCTTTAATTAAAGATTAATGTTTAATTTCTCGAGACTCCTGGCAACCCTAATACCAAACCTCCATCAGACATGAATAACTTTTAGTCTCAACTGACCTGGGCAGGATTCAATTTGATGACAGGTGCTCTATTACCAACACCCTGAGGCATCCAGGAACACATAACTAATGCAGGGCCGGCTCTAGCCATTTCACTGCCCCAAGCACAGCGGCATGCCGCGGGGGACACTCTGCCGCTCGCCAGTCCCACAGCTCTGGTGGACCTCCCGCAGAGGTGCCTGCGGATGCTCCACCAGAGCCGCGGGACCAGCGGACCCTTCACAGGCACGCCTGCGGGAGGTCCACCGGAGCTGCCTGCCGCCCTCCTGGCAACCAGCAGAGTCCCCCCCGCGGCATGCCGCCCCAAGCACGCGCTTGGTGTGCTGGGGCCTGGAGCCAGCCCTGACTAATGCTACATTTTTGAGAATCGGATTTTCTATCTGGCAAGATAAGTTTATAAAAAGAAGTTCTGACCTTTTCCCAGTTTACACAGGCAGGGCTTTCTGCTCGCGGGACATGGGTAACATCTCTCCCACACTGCTCTCAGTCTGGGTCTACGGTACAGCGTTAGGTCAACACAAGGCATTTTACATCAACCTAATCATGTCAGTGTACACACAACAGCTTTGCTCTCACTGATGTAAGTGCCTGTGACGTTCCCCTCTGGTGTTAACGGACCAGTGATCTGCTAGGTCACTCCAATCCTTGATTCTGGGGAGCCAGCGTTACCCTGCTCTGCTGTGAGAACCCCCTCTCCTGGGCTGTTCACACACAGCCTCTGGCATGTAAGCTGCTCCTTGGATTGTGCAACCGAATGACACTAGCCAATACCTCCAGTCCCAAACACAACACTAGGAATCTCTGTCTTGCAGTGTCCAGTTATGCCTGGTGGATGCTGCAAGCTTATATGAGTCCATCAATTTAACGAAGAAATTGGTATGTACCAGGCTTGTTATCCCAAGGGGAGTCTCTGACACGCTTCAAATCAAACACACTGCTTCAGGTAGAATAAACAAACAGATTTATTAAATACAACAACAGATTTTAAGTGATTATAAGTCAAAGCAAAACAAGTCAGATTTGGTCAAATGAAATAGAAGCAAAATGCATTCTAAGCTGATCATAATACTTTCGGTGCCTTGACAAAATTAGATGCTTCTCATCACAGGCTGGCTGGTTTCCCTTCAGCCAGGCTCTCCACTTTGATCAGCGCTTCAGTCACTTGGTGTGGTGTCTGTAGATGTAGGGGGAAGAGAGAGGAAGAGCATGGCAAACGGCTCTCCCTTCTATCATGTTCCTTCTTCATCTTGGCTTTGCCTCCACTCTCTCAGAGTCAGGTGAGCATTACCTCACTGCAGTCCCTAACTGACCAAAGGAAGGGATTTAAACTGGGTTCACTGGGGTAAGGAGACCAAGGCCCTGAGGTAAGTGAGGAAGTGGGATACTGGGAGGAAGCATGAGCAGGAGAGCACAAGAGGGGAGGACTCCTGCCTCATACTGAGAAAGCAGGAGATCAGCGAGTTATCTGAAGTTCCTATACACAAATGCAAGAAGCCTGGGAAACAAGCAGGGAGAACTGGAAGTCCTGACACAGTCAAGGAACTGTGATGTGATTGGAATAACAGAGACTTGGTGGGATAACTCACATGACTGGAGTACTGTCGTGGATGGATATAAACTGTTTAGGAAGGACAGGCAGGGCAGAAAAGGTAGGGGAGTTACACTGTATGTAAGAGAGCAGTATGACTGCTCAGAGCTCCGGTATGAAATTGCAGAAAAACCTGAGAGTCTCTGGATTAAGTTTAGAAGTATGAGCAACAAGGGTGATGTTGTGGTAGGAGTCTGCTATAGACCACCAGACCAAAGGGATGAGGTGCACAAGGCTTTCTTCCGGCAACTAACAGAAGTTACTAGATCACAGGCCCTGGTTCTCATGGGTTACTTCAATCACCCTGACTCCCCCAGGGAACTCAAGGGAAGGATCCCCTGGGAGAATAACATGAGGAGGAAAGGAGTCCAGGATTGCTGGCTGTATTTCAAAGAATACTTATTCAGGTTGCAGGAACAAACCATCCCGATGTGTAAAAACAAGAGTAAATATGTCAGGCAACCAGCTTGGTTAACAGTGAAATCCTTGCTGATCTTAAACGCAAAAAAGAAGCTTACAAGAAGTGGAAGATTGGACAAATGACCAGGGAGGAGTATAAAAATATTGCTTAGACATGCAGGAGTGAAATCAGGAGGGCGAAATCACACTTGGAATTGCAGCTAGCAAGAGATGTTAAGAGTGACAAGAAGGGTTTCTTCAGTTATGTTAGCAACAAGAAGAAGGTCAAGGAAAGTGTGGTCCCCTTACTGAATGAGGGAGGCAACCTAGTGACCGATGATGTGGAAAAAGTTAATGTACTCAATGCTTTTTTTTGCCTCTGTCTTTATGAACAAGGTCAGCTCCCAGACTGCTGCACTGGGCAGCACAGGATGGGGAGGAGGTGACCAGCCCTTTGTGGAGAAAGAAGTGGTTCAGGACTGTTTAGAAAAGCTGGACAAGCACAAGTCCATGGGGCTGGATGCGCTGCATCCAAGAGTGCTAAAGGAGTTGGCGGGTGTGATTGCGGAGCCATTGGCCATTATCTTTAAAAACTCATGGCAATCGGGGGAGGTCTCAGATGACTGGGAAAAGGCTAATGTAGTGCCCATCTTTAAAAAGGGGAAGAAGGAGGATCTGGGGAACTACAACCTCACCTCAGTCCCTGGAAAAATCATGGAGCAGGTCCTCAAGGAATCAATTCTGAAGCACTTAGGAGAGGAAAGTGATCAGGAACAGTCAGCATGGATTCACCAAGGGCATGTCATGCCCAAGTAACCTAATTGCCTTCTATGATGAGATAAGTGGCTCTGTGGATAAGGGGAAAGCTGTGGACAAGCTTTAGCAAAGCTTTTGATACGGTCTCCCTCCGTATGGGCTGGGATTAATGGTTACTGGAAGTGTGTAATAGAAAGTCTGGCTAGATGTGGCTCCATAATGAGTGTCTGATCAACAGCTCGGCTGTTAGTTGGCAGCCGGTTATTCAAGTGGTAATGCGCACAGCGTTCATGGTCCTGGTGTTGAGTTTTGTTCATATGTCTTTATTTAGTGGATCTGGGGATGGGCGTGGACTCGACCTTCAGCTAAGTTTGTTCAGATGCAGTAAACGGGGAGTGATGATCACTGGAAGGTAGGGATAGGGTACAGAGGGGACCATAGACAAAATTAGAGGATTCGGCCAAAGAAATCCAGATGAGGTAATCACAGGAGAAATTGCAGATTCGCTGCGCTTAGGACGGAAGAATCCCATGTCTGCTACAGACTAGGGATGACATGGCTAGCGCAGTTCTGCAGAAAAGGTATGTTGGGGTTACAGTGACGAAAGCTGGATATGAGTGGACATGTGCCTGTCTGCCCGAAGAAGGCTAACGGCATTTTGGGGTATAACTTTAGGGAGTTGTTCAGCAGAGTGGTGGAGTGTTCTATCTCCGTCTATTGCGACATCGGTTGAAGGGCCACATCTGGGAGTCTGTGTCACGTTTTGGTCCCCACACGCGCAAGAAGGATGGGGAAAATTGGAAATGAGTCCAGGGGAAGGCCAAATGATTAGGGGACTGGGAGCACGATAGCTTATGAGGATGAGGCTGATGGAACTGGGTTGCTTTAATCTGACAGTAGAGGAAGATGAGGGAGCTTTGATAGTGGTTTCAATCTACTGCTGATAAGGAGGGTTACAGCAGAGGACGATCGTAGACTTGGTTCCGTGGGTACAGGATGACAGACAGAGGTGACTGTCTCAAGTTGCGGTGAGGGGAGTATGGCTGGCTAGTTAGAATACGCTGTTTTAACGTTGAGGAGGTGATGCAGATGCATGGGTACCTGGGAGGTGGTGATCTCCTTTACTTAGTGGTTTTTAAGGTCAGGCTTGACAAGCCCTGGCTGGAATGATTTAGTTGGGAATTGGTCCTGCTTTGAGCAGGAGGTTGGACTAGATGACCTCCTGAGGTGCCTTCCAACCCTGATATTCTGTTATTGTAAGGGCGTGTCTCACTCGAGAATCCAGCAGTGTCCTTTGTTCCTGTGAGGCTGAACTGGGTTTGTCCCATACATTCCCTTATGCAGTGTGAACTTCCCCTCTGCTGTGAGGGAGTTTTTGTCTGGGCTTGTTTTAAGCCATGAGGACACATTCTCAGCCTCATAACTATACACATGAAATTACTACCTATAACATTACTATAACAATGATTACTATAACATTTCTTTAACAACAATGTTCAGTGCATCATGAGCCTTCTGAAGACACCTGACATGGCAAACTTTGCATTAGATACCACACTATTAAATTATAAGGATGAACTTGGGGGTGCTGGGTGTTCCACCGAGATACAGAACGTTGCAGTGCCCTACTATACTGACATAATAACCCCACCTCCACGAGACGTTTACATTGGTGTAGTTAGGGTGACACAGTGTCCGTGTAGATGCTGCGTTACTTATATCTATTGGCTGTCATTTTTGCTGGGCTACTGTCCAGTCTCTCCTCCAATACAGAATGCCACCCAGCTCCCTGCTCCCCGATGGGGATGGGGCAGCCGCACTGGGTTTCTCGGCTCCACCCTCCCTGCTCAGAATGGGGCAACCGACCAGATACTGGGAGCTGATCGCCCTGCTGGGAGCCCATGTGCCCTCCCAGGGACTCCGCTGCCACTGGGAGCTCCACGCTTGGAGTCTGGTCAGCTGCCATGCTCCTGACAGAAAGTTGAGAGACCGGGGGTGGGGGGTGGGAGGGCACATTCCCAGCGGGGAGGGGAGAGACAAGAAGCCCGGTGTGGCTGCTCTGTTCCTGGCAGGGAGGGGGAAGTCGAGGGCGGGGAGTTGGCAGCCGGGTTCCCGCCAGGGAGCTGTGCACGGAGCTGAGAGCCCTGGGTCTCAGCCACCCATGCTGCTGCTCTGAAGCCAGTGGAAGTACTCCTGGTGAGGACATTCACCACCAACAGAAGAAGTATCAGAGGGATAGCCGTGTTAGTCTGGATCTGTAAAAAGCAACAAAGAGTCCTGTGGCACCTTATACACTAACAAATGTATTGGAGCATAAGCTTTCGTGGGTGAATACCCACTTCGTCAGACTCATGTAATGGAAATTTCCAGAGGCAGGTATAAATATGCAGGCAAGAATCAGTCTAGGGCAGTGTGGACATCAACCACTGCAATAATTACTGTGGTGGCTGTAAGTCAACGTAATATAGGTTGACTTAAGTTTACAATGTTAGACATGCCCTCAGTAGCAAACATGTTCTAAGTCTACTGCACCTTATCTTAAAGAAACAGCTCCCATTAATCAAATACCAATAATAAATAAATAACAGTAAAGCTAATTTTTGAACAATTTCCACAATCACCTCTAAATACATTTTGCAATATAAATTCATTCTGAAACTATAGTAAAGAACAGAATGATTAGACACATAGATGAACACGATTTGTTGGGAAGAATCAACATGGTTTATGTAAAGGGAAATCATACCTCACCAATCTACTAGAATTCTTTGAGGAGGTCAACAAGCATGTGGACAAAGGTGATTGAGTGGATATAGTGTACTTAGATTTTCAGAAAGCCTTTGACAAGGTCCCTCACCAAAGGCTCTTAAGCAAAGTAAGCTGTCATGGGATAAGAGGGAAGGTCCTCTCATGGATCAGTAACTGGTTAAAAGATAGGAAACAAAGGGTAGGAATAAATGGTCAGTTTTCAGAATGGAGAAAGGTAAATAGTGGTGTCCCCCATGGGTCTGTACTGGGACCAGTTCTGGTCAACATATCATAAGTGATCTGAAAAAGGGGGTAAACAGTGAGGTGCCAAATTTGCAGATGATTTAAAACTACTTAAGATAGTTAAGTCCAAAGCAGACTGTGAAGAGTTGCAGGGGTGTTGCAAGGCTACTTTAGGGGGTAATGGTATTGCCATTTTCGCTTTTGCAGTGCCTTCAGAGCTGAGCAGCTCCAGAGTGGCAACTGTGGCCAGGTGCCCAGGTCTGAAGGCAGCTCTCAGCCAGAAGCAGCACAGAAGTAAGGGTAGCAATACTATACCATGACACCCTTACTTCTGCGCTGCTGCTTTCAGAGCTAGGTGGCCAGAGAGTGGTGGCTGCTGACTGAGGCCCAGTTCTGCAGGCAACAGTGCAAAAGTAAGGGTGGCAATACCATACTGTGCCATCTTACTTCTGCACTGCAGCTGGCAGTGACTCTGTCTTCAGAGCTGGGCTTCCAGCCAGCAGCTGCTGCTCTTATATACATCTATTTTTTTGCACTCCCACCATGGGTCAATAATAAGATTTGAACCCATAATCTCCACATTTACAACACAGACCTCTTCCGAGTTTGTTAAAAGGTGAGGACACTGAGGGGAAAGCTTGCTATTATCTTCTGCATGTACCAGCCCATGCATGGTGACGCAACATACATGTAGTGGATTACACTAATATTGTCTGACAGCCTTTGAATGCAGAGTATCAGGATTTTTGGTTTCTGTTCCTGGCTCTGGGAGCAGATTGTGGTCTAGGAGGTACTGATGGCATAGCCAAATGTAGTGCCACCCCTGTTTGGGTTTGCTGTGGGGACAAAAGCTGGGTATTGTAGAAGTAAAAACATGAGCTTATAGTGCCTTTAGCATGAGGGAACCTTTTCTCTGCTTGTTAAGAGTCAGCTCTCTACTCTCCTTGTCACGGGCAACACAAGCACGCCCCTTTCAGCCCATGTGGGCTCCATAGTCCTTCATGCAGCCTAGCAATGCATGAGGGACAGCGGTTCTCTGAGCATCCTCTGAACCCTGAGTTCTCCGAGTATCCCCCTGTAGCGCCCAGCCATACCCACTGGAGAATCACAGAATTACCGGGCCTGCTCTTCCCAAATGAACAATGTCATAGTATTCTTTCCTCAATCTGAACCTTAGAGTCCAAAAAATGAGGTACTAGCATGAATTCCTCTAAGCTTAATTACCAACTTAAATCTGATACGCTGCCCCCAATCAGGACTCTGAGTGCCTGATAAACTCTGGTCTCCCCAAAACCTTCCCTGGGGACCCCCAAGACCCAGACCCCCTGGATCTTAATACAGGGAAAGTAAACTCTTTCCCTCACTAGTGCCTCTCCTAGGCTTTCCCTCCCTA
>NC_133770.1:135468429-135479616 GCF_003597395.2 Chelonoidis abingdonii
ATGGATATATCTTCATATTAAGGAACTAAATTATCCCCACCAGGGCTTTATCAAGCTGGGTCTTAAAAACCTCTAAAGATGGAGATTCCACTATCTCCCTAGGTAACCCATTCCAGTGCTTCACCATCTCCTAGTTAAATAGTTTTTCCTAACATCCAACCTAGACCTCCCCCACGCATCTTGAGATCATTGCTTCTTGCTCAGTCATCTGCCACCACTGAGAACAGTCTAGCTCCATCCTCTTTGGAACCAGCCTTCAGGTAGTTGAAGGCCCCCTAATCATTTTTGTTGCCCTCTGCTAGACTCTCTCCAATTTCTGTAGTGGAGGACCCAAAACTGGACGCAATACTTCAGATGTGGCCTCACCAGTGCCGAATAGAGGGGAATAATCGCTTCACTCGGTCTGCTGGTAATGCTCCTACTAATGCAGCCCAGTATGCCATTAGCCTTCCTGGCAAAAAAAGCACACTGTTGACTCATATCCAGCTTCTCCACTGTAAGCCCCGGGTCCTTTTCTGCAGAACTGCCGCTTAGCCAGTTGGTCCCCAGCCTGTAGCAGTGCATGGGATTCTTCCATCCTAAGTGCAGCACTCTGCACTTGTTCTTGTTGAACCTCATCAGATTTCTATTGGCCCAATCCTCCAATTTGTCTCGGTCACTTTGAACCCTATCCCTAGCCTCCAGCATATTTACCTCTCCGCCCATCATCGCAAACTTGCTGAGGGTACAATCCATCTCATCATCCAGATCATTAGTGAAGATATTGAACAAACCCGGCCCCGAGACCAACCCCTACAGGACTCCGTTTGATATGTGGCTTACCTTTTGGTGATGTCTCCTAACTCACAGAACTAGAGAACGTAATGGTTAGTATACATACCTAGCTCCTCGCATATTTTCCTTACGTACATCTCACAATGATTATGATGACCAGTGTGACATAGGCTTTCTGTAAGACCTTATATGATATTCAGTGGTGAACTAATATGGAGATCCCAGACCCAGGGGACCCCTATAACTCTCATGCATCCCTGTGCCATGGGCACAAAGAGGTCCCTGGGTCACAGTAATTGAAATCAGTGGAATCTCTATTGGAAGACTTTGTCTACATGAGAAAGCTGCACCAGAACGGTATGTAGCTTTTAATGAAACCAAGCAGATGGCACTCAGCCAGCCTCATTAAAATGTTTTGGAGGCTGCTGCATGTAACAAGGGTTCCATGGGATTCTTCCACTCTTACATAACTTTTTATGCAAGATCCAGATGTCTTTTGCTTTGCATGCAATAACTTCTTGCAATGGAGAGCCAGTAGAACAATGGCTATAATGACTTTATTGTGTTCCCTCATCTCTTCTCTAAAGTAAGCAATTGCTCCCCTTTCAGTCTCTTCATAAGGAAATCTTCTAGTGCCTCCAATCATTTTCATTATCCATCTGAACTCTTCTGTTACATATTTTTTGCAAAAGGCTGGCCAGAGCTGCACAAAGTATTCCAGGTGAAAGTGTGATTTATATAATGCCATTATATTTTCTGTATTATTTTCTATCCCATTTTTTATACATCTTCACCGTTCGTTTGCTAGTTTGACCTCTGTTGCATGTAGGTTATCACTAAGCTGTCCAGATCCATAGATTCAAAGGCCAGAAGGGACCAGTGTGATTGTCTAGTCTGACCCCAAGTATAACATAGGCCACAGAATTTCACACAGGCCACAAAGATGCTTAGGTCTTTTTCTTGAGTGGTTACAGTTGATTTAGAACCAAACACGGTTTATGAGTAGTTCAGACTATTCCTTCCAATGTACCCCATTACCTTGTATTTTTCAACACTGAATTTCATCTGCTACTGAGCCAGCCAGTCTCCTAACTTGGAGGTGAGGCAGTCCTTGGAGTGCAGCAGGAATTAGGAACAATGAGTTAGGATTCCTGCAAAGGCCACATTCTGGCATGGGCTTGTTTCTAGACCATGAGCTTGTTTCTAGACCATGTAGTAGGGGGCATGGATCCTAAATAAGCTGTGCTGTGGAGATCTGACTTATTTTGGAATATAAAAAGGATGAGGTGGGGAAGACCAAGGTAAAGAAAAGAAAGGTGTTTGGGGACATACACGAGTACAAAAGAGGGAAAGGAGGGCAGGGATAATGTACGAGACAGGGAAGATAGATTGTTGTGAAGTCAAGGAAGGGAAAACTGAAAGCACGAAGAAGTTGGGAAGGAAAAGTGGAACACAGTGAAGAGAAAAAGGAAGAAAATAAGAAAATGTTCAGAAGATAAATATGTGAGAGACAAAGAAATAGAATGAAATAAAGTAGGGTTGTTGATTAATCACAGTTAACTCACGTGATTAACTCAAAAAATTAATTGCGATTAAAAAATTAATCTTGATTAATCGCAGTTTTAAATCACACTGTTAATCAGTAGAATGCCAATTGAAATTTATTAAATATTTTGGAATGTTTTTCTACATTTTCAAATATATTGATTTCAGTTACAACACAGAATACAAAGTGCACAGTGCTAACTTTATATTATTATTTTTATTACAAATATTTGCACTATAAAATTATAAACAAAAGAAATAGTATTTTTTCAGTTCACCTCATACAAGTACTGTAGTGCAATCTCTTTATCATGAAAATGCAACTTACAAATGTAGATTTTTTGTTACAGAACTGCACTCAAAAACAAATCAATGCAAAACGTTAGAGCCTAGAAGTCCTCTCAGTCCAGTTCAGCCAATCGCTAAGACAAACAAGTTTATTTACATTTACAGGAGATAATGCTGCCCACTTCTTATTTACGTCTCCAGAAAATGAGAACAGGCGTTTGCATGGGACTTTTGTAGCCGGCATTGCAAGGTATTTACATGCCAGATATGCTAACCATTTGTATGCCCTTTCATGCTTTGGCCACCATTCCAGAGGTCATGCTTCTATGCTGATGATGCTCGTTAAAAAAATAATGTGTTAATTAAATTTGTCCTCTGGAACGGTGGATGAAGCATGAAAGGACATATGAACTTTTAGCACATCTAGCATGTAATTATCTTGCGATGCTGTCTGCAACAGTGCCATGCGAATGCTTGTTCTCACTTTCAGGTGACATTGTGAACAAGAAGCAGGCAGCATTATCTCCTGCAAATGTAAACAAACTTGTTTGCCTGAGCGACTGGCTGAACAAGAAATAGGACTGAGTGGGCTTGTAGGCCCTAAAGTTTTACATTGTTTGTTTTATTTTTGAATGCAGTTATTTTTTGTACATAATTTTACATTTTTAAGTTCAACTTTCATGATAAAGAGATTGCACTGCAGTATTTATGAGGTGAACTGCAAAATACTATTTCTTTTCTTTTTCTTTTTCTTTTCTTTTTACGGTGCAAATATTTATAATAAAAATAAATATAAAATGAGCATTGTACACTTTGTATTCTGTGTTGTAATTGAAATCAATATTTGAAAATGTAGAAAACATCCAAACATATTTAAATAAATGTTATTCTATTATTGCTTAATCGTGCAATTAATCACACACTTAATTTTTTTAATTGCTTGAGAGCCCTAAAATAAAGGAAACGAAGCAAGTAGAGGACAAAAAAAAAATTAAGAATATGGAATTTGAGCAGTCTCCAAATGGGTATTTTATATCAAGTCAACTACTTGGTCTTATGGGGCTTTTTGTCAAGCCTAAGAATGATCAGGGGTGCAGTCAAGCACAAATTGACTCCTCATCTGATAAAATATGGTTAAATTTAAAATCACATGAAATTATAACAAAATCGGTGGTCAGAGAGGTTTGTTATCAATGATTCCAAGGACAAGACTAAAAAGAAAGCTATTTGTAATATAATGTGCTTTTAATGTAGTCATGAAATATAACCTCAATATGTTTTATTGCATTTTCCAGGAGGCTGTTTCAGGTTAGCTTTGCAATGCTGTTTTCAAGCTGTAATTCTACTAATGAATTAAGGCAGCACCTAGTGCTCCTTACTCCCTCCTTCAACGCTTTATGAAATATAAGTTTATATTCTTGGCACAGGACTTTGGTGGAATTACTGCCTCAAGAAACTGCACTCATGTCCTCTCCCACTTAAAGCCTCTTCCTCTTGGTATTTCATTGAGATAGAAAATTGTAGTTAAAAAAAATCCAGATTTAGAAAAGTTTTTTGTGGTGCATTGAAAACTATGTTAAAATTACACGCTATAACTAAATTTTAAGAGGTTTCCTGGTCCTGCTTGCAGGCTGGGGGCTCTGAAGGGAAGCAAGCAATTTGTGTCTTTGATTCAGCACTCCATCTGCAACGAGCCAGCCTGGAGCAAGGAGGGTTGAATTGTGCTTCTCTGCCTCGGGTAGCAGCCTGCTTTCTCTCTAATTGGTTGGGGTGTGAAAATTTTCTGGATTCTAAGAGAGAAAGTTGTTTTATGTTGCAATCTTACAGGAAGAGTATCTGTTTTTTTTCCTGTGTGTATATGCCATGAACATAACACTTTAAATTTTATTTACTGTTTGATGGTTTAAAAGGCATAGTTCAAAGTCATTTCTTTAGAGACTTGATTTATGTCTATTAACACTGTATAATTGCTAGGGAAATTAAGGCTGAAGTTCCTTCTAACATTGGAGTCAGATGGCAGAGCAGGATTAGAGAAAAATGGTGGGATTAGAACATTTGAGAAGTGATAGAGTGACTTGAGAAAAAAAACGTGAAGAGCATACATTTCCTTAATAAATTCAGATTCCATTCCTGCTACAGTGGAGATAGAAAAGGAAGATGACTTTTCCAGCCTCATGCCCTAGCATTAGAGTTCCAAAATACCATACAGCAGATCTATACTTCTCACTCCAGGCTGGCCTCACAGGAGGGGAGAATTTGAGAGGCACCCTGGGATGGAGAAGAGAAGAGAATTATTCATGCCATTCAGTGGTGTTCCTGTGAGCTAGCTACATGAGGAAGTAAGAGTTTTCAAATCCATCTGTCATCCCCTGTAACATTACTCTGAATTTAAACATTGTGGGACCTGGAAGATCACAGTGCAAAGTGACCTTAAAGCTGCTCCCTAAAGGGGCAGTTGAGGATACCCCCAGCATGGGGGAATCCTGAGATAGCGTAAGTTGGCATAGCTCAGTACCTGGATGTTTCTGTGCTGCCTGGGAGTGGGAAGGAAATGTGACAGGCACTGAAGAAGGTGGAAATGGAGTGTGATGTGCTTCGCTCCTCCCCGGATGGCAGAAGTCTCTAAGGCGTTATGCTAGTTGGCATAAATTTGACTTCTGGCCAGGCCCAGGATCAGCAGAGACATGAAGGTGTGAGAGGCACATTTGCCTCTCCCCTGTCACCCTCTCACAGATGGGAATTGAACCCTGTCAATTGCAATAGATAGATGAAGACAAACTTGTCCCGCACTTTATTTCAGAATGCGTTGTTGCAGCAAATTAAAATAACCTTTTGGGGATATGTCCTGGACCAGCTGCTGCTTTCCAGGGTGTTTCCCTGTCAGGAACTCTATAAGGCAGAGTGATCCTAATATAATTTGTTACAAATCTTTTGTGATTTCCCATATCTTTTCTGTGCTGTGTAGTCTGGCATCTTCACTGGCAAAGGAGAGCCTCAGAAGTGCAAAGTTTGAAAGGAACAATACTGAGCCCAGTACTGCTGCATTTTACAGGCCCTAGCTGAAGAAGCAGAAGGGAGAGAAGCACTTTTCTATTCCAGGCCCCTTCCAATCAAGGCCTCCTTCTTCTGTATGTTGTCATTACACAACCTTGCTCCAACTTTGCCCCCTCACATCCCTGCTTACAACCCACGCCCTCCCCCTGTGGCTGCTGTGTGGTGGGCACAGTGAGCGATAAAAGGGAATTGTGAGGGGGGGAGTCTACTCTGCTAAACTTCTGTCTCCCCACTTCCTTACTCATGCAGTATGGCCTCCTGGAGTCCCATCTTTCCCCTACAATCCGCTCCTGTTTGCCCTTTGCTGCCCAGGTTGCCTGGCTCCCTCCATGGTCATTATGCTGAGAAGAGGTGACAAGGAAGTGGCTGGCGACTTTGGAAAACAAAAGTAGCTGATGGAATTGAAATTTCATTGCCTAATCTTAGAGTGTATCAAATTAGTTACTCTGAATAAGGGGAATAATGCTTTATGTATTTAATTTAAAATTTCAAAAGTAGCCTGTTTCCAAGATGTTATCAGAATGAGTGTGTGTGAAGTTTGGAATTTATAGGGAGTGGGATTGCTAGATATAACCAAAGAAATGTGAGAAGAACTTAGTACAACTTAAAAAAGGGAACATGTAAAAAGAGTTCCTCTGCAAAAGTTAGCATTTTACTAAAAATTACATAGAAAATGTGTTTGTCATATTAAGAGTTTTTGTTTTAAATCTGGAGAATAAATTTAATTACTCAAATATGTAACAGATTTTAGTCCTGCTTTATCTGCAAATTTTAATACAACTTTAACTATCGTCTTTACCAATGCCTCCCTTACATGCATATTACATACTAAAAACACCTGTGTGAAAAGAATGTAATAAGGTTGTAAAGTCAAGCATTAAAAAGTAACAAAATGCCAGAATTAAGGTTGGCCATGCAACCTTAATTCTCACCCCTTGTAGCATACATATTTTGGCACAGTCTTTAATTACACATTATTTTTTTTGACATAGAACCCTGCCTCAGTCAGTGCCCAGGATATATGCTCATTGACTGAGACAGTTCTATATTTCTTTTCATCCCCATTATTTAATAACTTGTCCCCTGCCTTATTTACTGCCCACCATCTACTGATTATTAATTTTCTCAGAGGCTTTCCTCTGGCACTCATCATCATAGTAAACGAGTGTCACAACATTAATGCATTTATTTTCTCCACATCCATATAAATAGGAGAGTGTAATTATCCCCATTGGACCTCAGGAGAAAATGAGAAAGAAAGGTGACATGACTTGCCCACCACCACACAGTGAATCAGTGACAAAGGCAGGAGTAGAATGCAATGCCCCTCTGACTTTCAAGGCTGTGCTCTGTCCCCCAGAACCACACTGTCTTACTGCATAAGGTTCTGTGCTCTCACTGACTTCAGATGCAGCTCTCGCTGACTTCAGATGCAGCTCTCACTGACTTCAGATGCAGTTGTGCATAGTCAACAAATCTTAAAACCAGGCCTCAGGTTTTCAGATTTGGCACCTACAAAATGAGGAACACACAATTAATGGCCACCTTTGAAAAGTTTAGTTTAAATGACTTGCCTAATGACACATAAGAAGTATGTGGCTGTGTCAGGAATAGAACCCTGTTGTCTTTCTTGGCAGGAGGGGAAATGGGGACAATCAGTTGTTTTAATCATAAGACCATCTTTGCTCTTTGTGAAGTCCCATCTCTGATTTGCTACTCACCTTTCAAACCCTATAGAGAATGAGGCAGGGTCCTAGCAACAGTAGTGTCAATCACTACACACTCCAATTCATTTCCTGAGCACCATCCATCTTTTGCACTAATTGAGGCAGAGATCCTACGGCAAAAATAACACATGATCGTGTAATTAAAGATTGTACCATAATGCAGACACGAGGCACCCGAATTACAGTTGCACAGTCAGATATCAGGTCAGGAGAAATATTTCATTGAACAGATCAAACTTCCCCAAAGTTTTAATATTCTGATGAAAATAGACTTATTAACAAGGAGAAAATCTGCAAAGAGAAACACACAAAAGCAAAGAAGTTGACCTGAAGGATGAATATGCTCCCTTGGGATTCTATTGTGAGGGCCACATTAACTCATCTCATTTTCCCTTCCCTACTTCTGAGATGAGCTCTACTCCCTCCTTTATTACAATTGAGACTCTCCACCCACCCACCTATAAAGTGATCTCTTTATACCCTGCCTGTCTTTCTTCACATGTCAAGCAGCTGCAGACCATCACTTCCTACCAGTTGGTGAAGAGCTGTCCATGTCTTTCCAGTGCAGGCTCCATCCATGAGCATGTAGTTGCTGCGAACTCCATGACACGATCTCTTTATACCCAGCCTGCTATCCCCATCCCTGCTATCTCCCACCCTGTGGTTCTCAGGCTGAGAGTGCAGTCAGGAAGCAGCAGTAGTGGTAGGTAGGCGAAAGAGCATGTTCTTTGCAGCAGAGTGGCACTACCTTTATGATTCATTCTATTCAAGTATCTTGATCTGGCCTTCTAGGGCCAGATACCCTCCCTCCTCCTCTGGATTTCCCTAGCCCTGGATGATCACAAGGACCATGTTGCCCATTTGTAGGTGTGATTATTTCCAGTGCGTGGAGTGGGATCCATCACCACAAAAAAAACCTGACTTCTGATCCCATACACCTTCAGCTAAACCACATATTTGTAGTCTGGTCTCTGTAGCTTCTCCTATGAACTCACCAAAGGATGTATATCCATGCAATGACCTTGTAGCCATGTCAATTGTATGTTCATATACCAAGTGATTGATAGATCTGTGTATTGCTTATCAGTTGGCATTCTCAAAAAAGTTCCAAAAGGTTTGAACAGAGCTTCTCATTCTCTTCAAAATGGGGAATATCTGTGGAGGTGGTATAATCTGTCAAACAAGTGCAACTCTGTAAGTGAGCCCACTTACACTATAAAAGTGTGAAGCACAAGATTTGAACTTAATGTGCTTCTTTGGGTTAATGCTGGTAGCTTTATCTTGACTTGAAGGAGTCATATAGCATGGTGATTTAAATGCATTAAGATATCTTTTCTATTTTTAAATTCTTTTTTCTAACAAGTTTGGATAAATTATAACAATTTTTGGCAAAGTGTCTCTACTTTACTCACATGGTATTATGTTACTTTCTTTGTCATAGTTCGATTGCTAAACCAGTGACATCATTTACTGTTCTCAGTAATATTTTGTCTTCTGAATTCATTGCTAGATTTGGCTCCAAAAGGGTCCGCTATCAAGGAATGCAAAGCAAGAAGAATTTCTAAATGAGTATAACTAATTTTTATATGTTGTGAAATAAGGTGGTTATTTTAGTTCCCTGCTAATTTTGTATTGCTACCTCAAAATTTTGAGGACTGTTGGTATTTCTCAGTTTGTTTTTGTGTTCTTTTCATAAATAATATTTTTGTTCTTCCATGCATTTAAGCTGAAAAATAATATATAGCTATTTTTTAAATGACACATATTTCAAGAAATATGTTATGGTTTTCTCCCCAAAGGAATATTTTCTGGACTGAGATGGCAAATTGCATTAATATTTTTTCAATTTCCAAACTGTGTTAATGCAAATATCTTTATTGTATTTTTTCATAAATTATATGCAGAATGTATTGTTTGTTAATTAATTTCTCCCACACATTCTTCTTACATTGTGTCCATGCTGTTGCATTGTGCAGTTATATCTGACTTTTGTGGCTTAGTCTTACTTGCATAAATAAAGGACATTTATTAAAAGTACTAGGGGAATTTTACACCTGAAAATAAAAACCTAGAGTATGGGAAGATGATGACCCTTTGAAGTCAACGGCAAAACTCTCATTGACTTCAATAGTGCCAGAAATTCACCCTCAGTGCTTGTTTGCAGTACTTCATTCTGAACGCTTCTTTTCTTGGTAAATTATTTAACACCTATGCTATGTACATCCACATTTCTACATCTGTGAGGTTTTTTCATTTATTTCTTCCCAACCCACCCTTCCCCAAAAAGCTCCTGGGCTCATTACCAGATTTTGCAGCATATCCTATATGTCGCAATAAGAAATAATTAAATACCACATGAACAGAACAGTTGTTATACGGTCTGTAGCTGCACATCTGGCAGTGAATTGGCAATTCAAATTTCAACCATTATGGAAAAAACAATGTGGAAATGGTTCCCATTTCTCACTTCTATTACTTTTTGCTGTGTCTGTTAAATTTTATAGGGATCAATTTGAAACAGCTTTATGAAACTTATTCCATTTTCAATACAGAGCAATACATTATTTTCTTTGTGTCAAGGATTTATATAAATTGTGTGTAGGGTAGCAAAGTGGCTCTTGTGATGCACAACACAGTTGTGTAATATTTTGAGCCCAACCTGTAGTACCTATGGGCCTGATTTTGCAATATGCTGAGTACCCTGTTGTCTATGTGTCATGCCAGCTCCTATCTAATCATATCCAAGGCCCCTGCCTTGTACTGAGCTCCATATGGGCAGATCCCTGAAGTCAATGGAGGTTCAAAGTGCTCAACTCCTTTAAATATCAGGCCACATTCAAGCAAAGCTGTTATTGGTCTCAGTGGGAGTTTTGCCCGCACTAGGAATGGGTGTTTAGATTGAAAACCATTGTAAATAGTTATATGAAGTAGGAATTTGATGAATAATAATACCTAAGTCTTTTCATTAGTAGATCTCAGAGTGCTTTACGGGGGAGGCTGGTATCATTATCCTCATTTTACAGATGGGGAATAGCTGAATACATTAAATTTGATCACACAAACAGCCTTTCAGGAGGCATTTGATAGTGCTTGCAGAACTACCCTAAAAACTAATATAATCAATTATAATTAATTACAATTACATATTTTCATATGAAAACAAAATATAGTATACTCTTTAGCACTATGAAAAAATGTAACGTATACTGAAATCAAATAATGGAAAACAAATAATAAATAATACAATTTATACATATGTATACAATTAATCCTTATAACTTAGACATGTACGTAGAATTACATCATTTACATTGTTTTAACAAAGATTTAAAGTTGATACTAAGTATGGGCAGAAACTAAGCACAATATGAGAAATTTTGTGTGGAGTTATCCAGTAAGTGCAGAGAGTTGGGAACTATCCCAAGTAAGACTAACCATTTTACTGGTGTCTTTCACGTAAATAATTCCATTATTTGTGTATATATCATTTACCTAGAAACTGTCATACTGGATTACATTGTGGTCCACCTCATCCAGTAGTCTGTCTCCAACAGGGACCAGTACTAGATTTTTCAAAGGAAAGCAACTCTGCATTAGGCAGTTAACCTTGTGAGCAGGTTATCCCTGAAACTTGGTGGGATAATACACATGATTGGAATGTTGGTGTGGACGGGTATAGTTTGCTCAGGAAGGATAGACAGGGGAAGAAGGGAGGAGGTGTTGCCTTATATATTAAAAATGTACACACTTGGACTGAGGTGGAGATGGACATAGGAGACGGAAGTGTTGAGAGTCTCTG
>NC_133770.1:135482018-135503960 GCF_003597395.2 Chelonoidis abingdonii
CACTGGAATAAATTGCCTAGGGAGGTTGTGGAATCTCCATCTCTGGAGATATTTAAGAGTAGGTTAGATAAATGTCTATCAGGGATGGTCTAGACAGTATTTGGTCCTACCATGAAGACAGGTGACTGGACTCGATGACCTCTCGAGGTCCCTTCCAGTCCTAGAATCTATGAATCCCTCTTCACCCCTATGGTTAAGAGATCACCTTATGTCCTAAAACATGAGTATTTGTATCCATTCCAAATCCCATGTTTCTTTAACCTTGCTTCCTGACAATCACCAACAAAATTTCAGCCATGATTGATCAGTCACTCACATTTTCACTAGGTGTTTTCCTCTGTATTTGGAAAGCAGTTGGCACATCTTGGGTGTTACTGCAAAATAAACAACAATACAGCATTAGTTCTCTATTAGCATCACATATCTTAGTTTTGGAGAATCTGACCCACTGTGGGAGCAACAATGATTTCACATGAAGTTCTTCCAAATCTGGAGAGAGGGTGTTTGAGCAATAGATGGATACTTGTGTGTCCCACACCACTTCTGCTGGACTTTGCTAGAAATCTGGATAGTCGGGATTATCTCTACGTGAACTGATAGTAACAACCCTAAAATGTATTATAATTAGTAACTGATATTTTGTAAGGTGTAGTCCATACAATACTGAGGGAGGGAGGGAATCAAAAGGCTTCTGACTAGCACCTCTTAATACAGATAGAACCATCAGAATTAAATCCTTTTTTATTACGTGAAAACAGCACAAGAGATAAAGTCCATAGCTGATGGCAACAGGAATTTTACACACAAGAATATGAACTAATATGAATTCAGGAAGCAAACTACTGGACTTCTCTCCTGGAAGGAGCTAATTCTGCAGTCCTCCTGCACAAAGAACTCCTGTTAGACTTGATTCTGATCTTATGCAGGTGTAAGTCAGAAATAAATTACAAGTAACTCTGCTGAATCCAGTAGGACTGATCCTCAACTGGCATAAATCAGTGTAGTTTCATAGAAGTTAACAAAGCTAATTACACCAATTTACACCAGCTAAGAAGCTTATCCAAAGGACTTACAGCAATATAAAATTAGTATGTGAACAGAATTAGGACCACTGATTTTCAGTGAGAGTTTTGCACATGGAATGGCTGTAGGGGTGTTTACATGCTGTAAAGAGACTAAATAAATAATTTGTGCAAATTAAAATTGAGAAGAGGCAGCCCATGTGAAACAAGGGGCAGAAATTAACATTTCTGTTGGATATAACTCTCAAATGGCATGGCAATTTACTGAGGACTGTTGTTTCTTTACCAACACACTGATATTTTGCCACTTGATAGGTGGTACAACATGCTTTCAGCAAGCATTCTCCAAAACACTGTAGTCTTACGACAATTTAGTGCTTGCATTTATAATGGAGCCAAAACTTTTATTGGATGTCCAGCCGTACACTATCCCAGTGCAAACTCCTTCGCTTATCTTGAATTAAAACTTAAAACAAGTGAACCTCTTAGATGTTGATGCCATGATTCAAACACTCTCCTCCTCTTTGACCCAGTAAATGATGACCGAAAATTTCCATGTGTAGTTGATTTGCTTTGGCAATTTGCTTTCAAGATGCATGTCAAAAGAGAGCTCCCTTAAAATATTATACAGTGAAAAGGATTAGAGCTATAAGGTTTCATTTTGCAATATATAGAAAGTAAAATGTTCAAGAGGACACAGAATATGGAGGAGTGTCTTGTCCAGGAACTGTATTCCTGCAAGCTAGCTAAGAGATTTCATTAATGAAAGGCAGAAAATTTAGTTGCGACAGAAAGCATAAATACATATATTCACTATAACTGAAAAGCTCCTTATCTGTGAGACCTTATCTGATGTGCCCTGACATCTGAAGGATGAGAGAGGAGGAAAGACAGACCACATGCTACCCCTATTTATGTCCTCAAACTACCATACAAATACCCCTCCTTTCTCTGGGAAGCTTAATTAAAATCTCTGTCAGGCTTGACAGTCAATAAATTTAAAAGTGCAGTATTTCATCTATTTTAGCGTTAGTGTAGGTGGTTTCCTTCCCTTCTGGGTCATGTATAGCCTAATACAATTTAAAAAGCAGCTTCTTTGTATTGTTTCTGGAGTCTGAAGATGTGTTTACTATTTGTTTGTGGATCGCAAATTTATGCCCCAACCTTGCAAACACTTATGCATACAAGTATCTTTACACACACAAGTAGTCTCATTGTGTAAAGTTATTCATGACTGTAAGTGCTGGTGGAATAGGGGCCTTAATTGAAATGTAGTAGAATTAGGCCCTTGGTAAGAAATAATCTTGTTAGTATCTCACTTGAATTAAAATAGCTTGTGTGCAACAAACTGAATCCTGATACCTTGGTGCAGTTAAACAATAACACTTTTCCACCCAGTTTCACAAGAAACATGTTAGTTCCGATAGAAACCAATAAAACTAATTACAATTAGTTTTATAATGGAAAACAATAACAGGAAGATCATTTTATGTGACACCTGGATGCTATTAAATGCTTTACCCCACCCCTTATTAAGAGCTGATCATACAGTTGCTTGAAAGAACAAAGCAAAATGCAATTTTTTAAAAAAAAAATGTAATGCAAAAAGTCAGTGTTTGTTTTTCTCAGTATAACAGTTCCCAACAAACTTCATGACAAATGACAGTTATGTGACATGATGTGAAAAAAGTTAACCCTGAAAAAAGATGTTTTAGTAGCAATAAGCAATATCAAGCAGCCACAAATGTGTAAAGAGAAGTGATGAAGTGATCTGTCTACCTTTCTCCTATAATTCATCACTCCAAGTATTTTCCTCAGAGATGCAACATTGTGAAGTGTCCTTCATTTAACATTAGTGTTTTATATTTTTCTGTGACATTTTTTTAGTTTGATCTAGTTTATGCTTAATCAGAGCATTAAACAAAAAATAATAATTTTTTTATAGCGCCTTCAGAAAACTGACTCAATATGCACTAGTCATTTAATTTTAAAGAGTTTTCCTTTATATATAATAACACTAACGTAGCTGCACATTTAACTGAAAATGCTTATATATTTCTATTCAATGGATAATGTGCAAAAGAGGTAATAGCAGTATATTCTTCTTGCACCTGTCTCATAATCTATAACATACCAATTATTATTATGATAGTAAATTACTCAAATTTATAATAGCAGTGGCAATTAATAGGTATATCCACTCCAAAATTTAATATTGTAACTATCCAGTTCTTTGTGGTGTGTGTGTGTGTGTAAATCCAAACTGACCTTCTTCCAAGTGTTTTGCTTGTTGGTAATTTCAGTAACAAAAAACAAACTTTATATGGCCTTTTTTCCTCAAAGTTGGCTGTTCCTAGGACTTTTCTTGCAGAAATCCCTCTGTCCTCGCCCCTAGATCCTTCTGCTGCAGAGACTCTACAACTTCTGTTATAGCTTAGTCTGATTACTAAGGGCTTGTCTTCACTACGGGGGTAAATCAGCCTAAATTATGCTACTTCAGCTACATGAATAATGTAACTGGAGTCAACGTAGCTTAGGTCGACTTACTGTGGTATCTACACTGTGCTGCATCGACGGGAGATGCTGTCCGGTTGATTGACCTTAGAACATGGTTACACTTACAGATGTAAAGCATTGTGAGTTAAACCTGCCTTTGTAGAGCACAGTAGGGAAAGTGCTCCAATCTGTCCGCACTGACAGCTTCAAGCGCACTGGCGTGGCCATATTTGCAGCACTTGCAGCGGCATTGGGAGCGATACATTATGGGCAGGTATCCCAGCATGCAAGTGACTGCAATGTGCTTTTCAATGGGGGTGGGGTGGGGTGGAGTGTGACAGAGAGTGTGTTCTGTGCATGTGGGGGGAGAGAGAATAGGTTTTTGGGATCCTGAGAGTGTGTCAGCATGGTGTCTTCTAAGTTCAGACCACCCTCTCCCCCTCCGCCACTCTCTCACTCACTCAAAGTAAACAGTAAATGTTTGCTTTTCTCGGAGCTGATAAGCAGCTGGCTTCTCCGAAATGAAGCTTTGAAAGGGCATTTCCACATTGCTGCAGCCGATTTCACAACAATGACAAGAGTGACCACTTGACTTAAGGGGTTTGTGGGTCATTACCGGAGGCTGATCACAGCGCAGTAATGCAACACCTTGTTCACACTGGTGCCGCGGTGCTCCAGTGGGGGCACAGCAAATGTTATTCCGCTTGCCGAGGTGGAGTACCAGCAGCACTGTAGCTGTGGAGTCAGAGCGCTCCACGTACCTTGCAGTGAGCTGGGGCACCCGGGGCTGCTTTATTGCACTGTAACTTGCAAGTGTAGCCAAGGCCTTACTCTTCTCAGGGAGCTGGAATAACAGAGTCCACTGGAGAGTGCTCTGCCATCTATTTAGTGGGTCTTAACTAGACCCACTAAATCAACACCCATTGCATCAATTGCGGCAGCATCTATCTCCCCGGTAGTGAAGACAAACCCTAACAAAATCAACTGGCCATCATGAGTCAGCAGAAATTACTGTATATCTTTAAATACAGTTCTAGCATGAAAGCTTAGGGAGAGTCAAAGTCCTGCATTCCTACACAAGGTCCAAGAACCTGATACCTTGTTAGAGACACCCATACAAGAATAATAGTGCAATAGTTTTACACATAGAAAATGAACACCACAGACCAAATTTTCATCTGTGCCCATGTAATAAATACAACAAAGATGAAGAAGTTTAAATATTTTGGGCTTTATTCTTCTCTTATTTACACCAGTGCTAGTGAGAAATAACTCCACTAAAAACTATTTACACAAGTGGTAAAGTGGTGTGAAAAGGACACTAAGTTTACATGTTCTAAAATATTTATCACATCACTTATAGCACAGGATTGTTAAACTGTGCCCTTAATTTCCTAGTGTACTGATTACCACACTATAACCACTTCTAAAACCACTTTCAAATGATTAAACACTATGTAATTACTTATTACCCTGCATGGCTTTTGCACACATTTTACTAAAGTACCTCTCTGTACATATATTGATGGATGTGGGCTTCATGCTGGATTCCTCACTCAACGTATCCATGATCTGGCCCTGTTTATGTTACAATTCTTAGGGTATGTCTACACTACAGGATTATTCTGATTTTACAGAAACCAGTTTTTTAAAACAGATTGTATAAAGTCAAGTGCACGCAGCCACACTAAGCACATTAATTCGGTGGTGTGCGTCCATGTACTGAGGTTAGTGTTGATTTCCGGAGCGTTGCACTGTGGATAGCTATCCCATAACTATCCCATAGTTCCTGCAGTCTCCCCCGCCCATTGGAATTCTGGGTTGAGATCCCAGCACCTGATGGGGCAAAAAACATTGTCGCGGGTGTTTCTGGGTACAGCCTCACCCCTCCCTCTGTGAAAGCAGCAGCAGACAACTGTTTTGCGCCTTTTTTCCTGGGTGAACTGCTGCAGATGCCTACCACAGCAAGCATGGAGCCTGCTCAGCTCAAGGACAGCAATCATGGACATTGTAACACCTCGCGCATTCTCATGCAGTCTGTGCTGAACCAGGACCTGCAAAACCAGGCAAGGAGGAGCGGCTACGGCAAGCACAGCGACGAGAGTTGATGAGGATATGGACACAATTCTCTCAAACCGTGGGCCTGGCGCGTTGGAGATCATGCTGGTATGGACAGTTCTAGCATGAACGCCAATTTTGGGCCCAGGAAACAAGCACAGGACCGTGGGACCCATAGGTGTGCAGGTTTGGGACGATTCCCATGGCTGCGAAACTTTCGCATGCGTAACGGGCACTTTCATGGAACTTTTGTGATTGCTTTCCCTGCCTCGAAACGCAGAATACCAAGATGAGAAGCGCCCCACAGTTGAGCAAGCGAGTGGACAAATAGCCCTCTGGAAGCTTGCAACGCCAGTGCTACCGGTCAGGGGAATCAAAATTGTGGAAGTGGCAATCTACTGTGAGGCTGCCCTGTGATGCAAGTAGCTCAAAGCAATCATAAGCTGCTGCTACGAAAGTGTACTGCTGGGAAATGTGCAGGTTAGGGCCATGCGCTTTGCTGCAATGAATTCCCTAACTCGGGTGGGCGATAGATGGAACCCATATCCCTATCTTGGCACACCGGAGCCACCAGGGCACCCAGTCATAAACCGCAAGGGGTCGTTTCAATGGCGGCTGCACAGCACTGGTGGATCAACGGCGATGTTCACCAACTCACGTTGGAATGGCTGGGAACGGTTATGACGCTCATGTCTTTCAGGAACATACACGTTTTAAATGCTGCAGCACCAGGATATACTTCCCAGACAGAAATAACACGTTGGTGGATGTGAAATGCCTATATTATCCTTGGATGACCCAGCCTCCCCTTGACTGCCATGGCTCATGAAGCCATACACAGGCAACCTGGACAGTGGTCAGGAGCTGTTCAACTATAGGTTGAGCAAATGCAGAATGGTGGTAGAATGTGCATTTGGCTATTTAAAGGGACACTGGCACACATTACTGACTCGCTCAGACCTCAGCCAAACCAATATCTCCATTGTTATTGCTGCTTGCTGTGTGCTCCACAATCTGTGTGAGAGTAAGGGGAAGACCTTTATGGTGAGGTGGGAGGCTGAGGCAAATCACCTGGCCGCTGATTACATGCAGCCAGACACCAGGGCGATTAGAAGAGCACACCAGGAAGCAGTGCGCATCAGAGAAGCTTTGAAAACCAGTTTCATCACTGGCCAGGGTACGGTGTGACTGTTGTGTTTGTTTCTCCTTGATGAAAACCCGCCCCCTTGATTGACTCATTCCCTGTAAGCAACCCACCCACCCCCTTCGATCACAGCTTGCTTTCTAAGGAAATAAAGTCACTATCATATAAAAAACATGTGTTCTTTATTAATTGATTATAAAAAGAGGGAGAGAACTGACAAGGTAGCCCGGGTGCGGTTTGGGAGGAGGATAGGAGGGAAGGAAAAGACCGCTTAAAAAATTTCAAAATAATGACAGCCTTTTGGTTGGGCTGTCCACCAGGGTGGAGTGGGTGGGTGCACGGAGCCTTCCCCCACGTGTTCTTACATGTCTGGTGGGTGAGGAGGCTAAGGAATAAGGTGAGGGGGGAGGGTGGTTATACAGGGGCTGCAGCAGCACTCTGTGATCCTGCTGCCGTTCCTGAAGCTTCATCAGATGCTGGAGCATGTCAGTTTGATCACGCAGCAGCCCCAGCGTTGCATCATGCCTCCTCTGATCTTCCTGCCGCCACCTCTCATCTCGAGCGTGTCTCCTGTCCTCTCGTTCGTTCCTCCAGTCCTCACGGTCACTGGCATCTTTCCTATACTTTGATACCACATCCTTCCACTCATTCAGATGAGCTCTTTCATTGCGGGTCACTTCCATGATTTCCGAGAACATTTTGTCTCATGTCTTTTTTTTCTGCTGCTTTATCTGAGATAGCCTTTGAGACGGAGTAGGGAGGCTTGAAAAATTTGCAGCTGAAGGAGGGAAGGAAAAAAGAGAGAAAAGTATTTAAAAAGATACATTTTACAGAACAATGGTTACACTCGTTCATGGTGAACAACACTATTCACATTACATTGCACATGTGATTTCAGTACAAGGTCGTATTTTGCATCTTTTTAATATTGAGTGCCTGCAGCTTTGGTGTTAGAGATCACAGACGCAGGTTCGGGCAACAGAATTCGGCTTGCATGTGGCCATGGTAAGCCATCGTCTTTTGGTTTCTGCAGCCTTCATATATCCAGCGCCCTCCTTTCCCAAATACCAAGCAAAGCCCGTTTAGTGCTGCATCTTTCCTGTTAATGTGCAGCAGCAGAACTTCCCCCCCATCCAATTCTTTGGGATGATCACTTTACCCCTCCCACCGCCATGTGGCTGGTATCAGGGAAGATCCCTGCTAGCCACTCCCCCCACACGCCCACCACCGCGTGGCTGGTATCAGAGAAGATCCCTGCTAGCCAAACGCAAAAATCCTCAGCAGCAATCACCCTCCCACTCTCCCTCGCCTGCTTGGCTAACCACAGGGAAGGATTTTTTTTAAGCCACAGGCAAACAGCCCAGTAGGAATGGCCATCTCTGTCCCCTTGATTAAATTCCTGTATTTCAACCAGGTTACCATGAACGATATCACTCTCCTGAGGATAACACAGCGAGATAAAGAACGGATGTTGCTTGAATGCCGGCAAACACCGGGACCATACGCTGCTAGGCTTTGTCATGCAATGATACCAGATTACTTGCTACATGCATGGCATGGTCAAGTGTCCTACCATGGAGGACGAAATAAGGCTGCGCTGCCCAGAAACCTTCTGCAAAGACTTTTGGAGTACCTCCAGGAGAGCTTCATGGAGATGTCCCTGGGGGATTTCCACTCCATCCACAGACATGTTAACAGACTTTTCCAGTAACTGTATTGGCCGCGAATGCATCCCAAGTCCTCAGGGCAAATTAATCATTAAAAAATGCTTGCTTTTAAACCATATTTTATATTTACAAAGGTACACTCATCAGAGGTCCCTTCCATGGCTTCATTGTCTGGGATAAGTGGCTTGGGAGGGCTGGGAGGGTAATTCTGTCAGGCTGAGAAAAAGATCTTGGCTGTTGGGGAGAATGGAGTGCTGTGTGCTCTCTGCAAGCTTGTCCTCCTCTTCCTCCTCCTCATCCTCCCCGTCCGCAGAATCCTCAGGCATGGCTGAGATTACCCCTGCCTAGGAATCCACAGTCAGGGGTGGGGTAGTGGTGGCAGACCCCCCTAAAATTGCATGCAGCTCAACGTAGAAGTGGCATGTTTGTGACCCTGCCCAGGACCTTCCGTTTGCTTCTTTGGTTTTCTGGTAGGCTTGTCTGTGCTCCTTAACTTTCACATGGCAATGTTCTGTGTCCCTGGTGTGGCCTCTCTCCGTCATGGCCTTGGAGATTTTTTCAAATGTCTTTTCATTTCGTCTTGTGGAACGGAGTTCTGTTAGCACACAATCATCTTCCCATATAGCGATCAGATCCAGTACTGCCCATACGGTCCATGCTGGAGCTCTTTTTGATTCTCAGACTGCATAGTTACCTGTGCTGATGAGCTCTGCGTGGTCACCTGTGCTGATCAGCTCTCCACGCTGGGCAAATAGGAAATGAAATTCAAAAGTTCGCGGGGCTTTTCCTGTCTACCTGGCCAGTGCATCCGAGTTCAGATTGCTGTCCAAAGCGGTCATAATGGTGCACTGTGGGAGCGCTCGGAGGCCAGTACTGTCGAATTGTGGCCACACTAACCCTAATCCGACACGGCAATATCGATTTCAGCGCTACTCCCCTCATTGAGCAGGATTACAGATTTCGGTATTAAGAGCCCTTTATATCGATATTAAGGGCTTCGTTGTATGGACGAGTGCAGGGTTAATTCGGTTTAATGCTGCTAAATTCGATATAAATGCGTAGTGTAGACCAGGCCTTATATGGGAGAACTCTGTGTGCAAACAAGTCCATACTGCTGTGAATAATATACACTGTATACCTCTCTCTCTCTGGCTATGGTGATATCATTCATATATTAGTGTAAAAAGACTGACAATTTAGTACAAGTATTTATGTTGCTAAAACATAACGATTGTTTTTAACTACACAATGCAGTGCTACCAGTGTGAAATGCCAAATAGTTGTAGCTGTGACCTGTTTGTTAACTTTTCGCTTTCAAATGTTCCCACTTCCACTAAATACATTTCACTGTGGAAGAAGCTTTACAATAGCTGTTAGATACCCAACTTCAAACTATTTATTTTTCACTTCCTCAAAAAAAATTATTTTTAATACAGTAACTGTATCACTTCCTGATTTCTCAGTCAAGTGTCAGTATGTAACTTATTAATATAGATCAGAGGTGGGTAAACTACGGCCTGTGGGACCGCCACCCCTGTGGTGCCATAGGCCCCGTGCCGCTCCCGGAAGTGGCCAGCACTCCGTCCCTGCAGCCCTTGGGGGAAGTGGCGAGTAGAGGGCTCCCTGTGCTGCCCTCGCCTCCAGGCACTGCCCCCCACAGGTCCCATTGGCCAGGAACTAGGAACCACAACCAATGGGAGCTTTGTGGGAGGTACCTGCAGCAGAGGGCAGCGCACAGAGCCCTCTGCCTCCCCTCCCCCTGGGGCCACAGGGACGTGGTGCTGGCCGCTTCCGGGAGCAGTGTGGGGCCAGGGCAGGCAGGAAGTCAGTCTTAGCTTCACTGCACACTACTGTCACCCCGGTGCTGCTCCAGGTAAGCGGCACAGGGCCGGAGCCTGAACCCCTGCTGCACCCCTGCCCTGAGCCCCTTTGTATACCCTGCACTCCTCCTGCACCCCAACCCCCTGCCCTGAGCCCCCTGCTGCACCTCTCCTGCATCCCAACCCTCTTGCCCTGAGCCCTCTGCTGCACTCCGCACCCCCTCCTGCACTGCAGCCCCCTTCCCTGAGCCCCTTCCTGCACTTCGCACCCCCTCCCATACCCCACACTCCCTCCTGCACCCCAACCCACTGCCCCAACCTACATTCATGGCCCTGCATGCAATTTCCCTATCCAGATGTGGCCTTCGGGCCAAAAAGTTTGCCCACCCCAATATAGATGTTAAAAACAAGGCCTATTTCTGCTATGGAAACTACAAAATTTGTCAGCTGTCAATCTTAATGTAGGAGGGCAGCTGTGGGGAGCTTATTCAGTAAACAAATAGAAAACAACAGTAGAAAATATGGAACTACTAATATGTGTGGCAGCCATCACCCTTAAAATTGGCTTGTATGTTCTGCCCTCTTCCCCCACCCTTTATCTGTTTTCGTTTTTCAGATTATAAAGTCTTCAGGGCAGTGCAATTTTTAAGTGTTTGGAAAAAACCTAGCACAATATGCATGCAACGGCAAGCAATTTTCATCTGTCTAAGGGGACACTTCTGGTTTCCATTCTTATTAGTCATATTTTAAAAATGATTGGTATGAAGCAATGATAAATTAGCATAATTGCATTATTAATAATAACAGTTATATTGTGGGAACACCCAAAATGGGCTTTCTGAACATATAGGAAGACACAGCCTCTGTTTCAAAGAGCTTAAATTCTAATTCTAGACATGATGCAGCAAGTGACCGTTACAATAGGTGGGAAAAAGAAGGAAGTCAAATGGACAAGGTTTATAAAAATAAGGTTACGCAGTTAACTAGCTGCTATTCACATGTTGTCTTATAAAATATATCCCCCCAGTATGTGATGGCACCCGGGGTGCTATATGCCCAGAACAGATTGACCCTTCTTGGAGGGCTTCAGAAGGAAGACGTGTATAAAGGGATGGACCACAGCACAGGAAAATGGATAATGTTTTGTGGAATCCTGACTGGGGATAGATCTTTGATCATCACCTCAAATAGGCTCTGCGCCAACAACTCTGATGTTGGTGTTCTGAAGTAGTAGGTTTTCTCCTCCTCCCCCACCAGGCCGGTTCTTGGTCCCAGCATGCTATCTTCTATCCTTTTTAGCAGGAACAGCCATTGGGGCTGGTGGTGGTGCCAAGTTGCAAAGAATGGCCCTGAGCTGGGGAAGTAGGGATAGACCTTTCCCAAATGGAAACGTACAGGGGTCCTTGAAGGAGAAATGTGGCTTGTAAAAGAGATGGGCATGGAGAGGTTTTAGATTATTAGGGAAAAATGCACATCCTTCAACAGATACTTAATTTAAAATCTAGTCCTCAGAAATTTCCTATGGATTCATTATTTAGTTCCCTTTTTTTGAGGACTGTGTGTTCATAAATCATGTGAATGGATAATAATCTTCATATGTGTAGTTTCTTTTATAAGTAACAGAATATTCTTCATCTGGTAATTAATTCCAGTGTAAGGTAATATTTCTAATCTAAATTACAATGGTCCCATATCTGACAGAACGCAGCAGAATGGAAAATACATATTTAAAATGTGTAAGAAAAAAGTTCAAGCATTTGGTGATATGCAACATGCTATAAAGTCAAAGGAATGCATATGCTGTCTTTTTGGCAGTGGCATGTCATTGTGGAATGGTGTAGCATTCGTTTCTTTTCACTTCACTTCTCTACACACTACAATACATCTCAAAATGCAACCCTTACTGCTTTTTAAATGGTGAGGAAAAACAATGCCTCTATAGAAGTCCTGCACAGAAATACGATATGTTCAGCTGGTTGGTGATTAGGCCCAAGCCACAGAGTTCGGATCAAGACTCATTTCTGAATTTTCCCGAAGGTTAGGGGTGTTCAGACTGGATGTATTGGTTGGGAATGTTGCTATACATATTCTGTCACATTTTGGGTATACGTTATCCAGGATGATCCAACAGTGGCATGTTAAGTTTGATTAGCCCAAGGGACGTTGGCCTTTCTGTAGAAATACTGTTGTGCTTCAGATGGTACCAACAGTTAGGAAGATGATTACTGTAATTTAAATTAATTATGTAATCTGAAAATCCATCCTGTGTTATGAAAGCAGAACAAAGCACTGTTCAAAAATCAAAGTGAAACAAAATATTGGATCTAGATTATGGTTGCCAGTCATCTGGTTTTCAGTCAGAACACCCGGTTGAAAAGGGACCCTGGCAGCTCCGGTCAGCACAGATGACCGGGCTGTTAAAAGTTTGGCCAGTGGCACAGCAGGGCTTCCTGCCTGCCCTGGCTCCGTGCACCTCCCGAAAGTGGCTGGCATGGCAGCTCCTAGGTGCAGGGGATTGAGGAAGCTCCGTGTGCTGTCTCCTCCCCCAGTGCTGGCTCCACAGCTCCTATGGCCAGGAACCATGGCCAATGGGAGCTGTGGGGATGGTGCCTGCAGGTGCGGGCAGTGTACGCTGCTCAGAGCCACCTGGACGTGCCTCCACCTAGGGGCTTGATGTGCCATCTGCTTCTGGAAGCAGCGCAGAGCTAGGGCAGGCGGGCACGCAGGGAGCCTGCCTTAGCCCTGCTGCAGCTGATTGGAGGTAAGTGCCACCTGGCCAGAGCCTGCACTCCAAAGCCCCTCCTGCACCCCCAGGTCAGAACCCCCTCCTGCACCTAATTCTCTCCCAGACCCCACACCTCAACCCCCGGCCTGCACCCCAAATCCCCTCCTGTACTCCAACCCCCTGTCCCAGCCCTGAGCCCCCTGCCAGAGCCCGCACGCCATACCAGCTCCTGCACCCCAACCCCCTACCCCATCCCTGAGCCCTCTCCTGCACCCAAACTCCCTCCTGGAGCCTACACCCCCTCCCAAATCCAAACTCCCTCCTGGAGCCCACATCCTGAACCTCCTCCTGCATCCCAACCCCGAGTCCCCTCCCACACTTCACACCCTTTGGTCCCAGCCCACAGCCTCCTCCTCTACCCCAAACCTCTCATCCCTGGCCCTAACCCATAGCCCACACCCCCAGCCAGAGCCCTCACTCCCTCCCAGACCCCTGCTCCAGCCTGGAGCCCCCTCCTGCACTCTGAACTCCTCATTTCTGGCCTCACCCCAGAGCACTCTCCCTCAGCCCAGTGAAAGTGAGTGAGAGTAGGTGAAAGCGAGTGACTGAGGGAGGGGGCTGGAGTGGGTGGGGCCTCATGGAAGGAGTGAGGCAGGCAGCGTGGTAAGGGTGTTCCAAACCAAAATAGAAGTCAAACTACACCTATGCCTGAGCTCCTACCACCTCTCAGAACCCCCAGTACCTGCCTCACCCGCTGGGCCCTGGAGTTTTTATAGTATGTTGTGGGGGGCCTCAGAAAGAAAAAGTTTGAGAACCCCTGACTTAGATGATCTTAAACTGCAGTCAGAGGATGTGTGGGGGAAAACGATCTTCTTGAAATAATGGGGCTTTTACCCATTGTGACAGGTTGCCCCCCACTTCCAGGATGCCTCCTCATGTACTGGGGTATCACTGAGCCTGCCTGTTCCACCAGCCTGGGCTCTCTTACGGTGTCCTCCTGAGACAGGGACTCAAGCCTTCTCCAGCACACACACAGGTAGGGACACACCCAGCTGCAGAAAGACACAGACACTGAGGTCAGCTCTGCATGGGAAGTCTCATGCAGTAGGGAATTGCCCAGCACTCAAGTGCACAAACCCTCTGGCGTGTAACCCAAAACTGTATTGTCTTGCGCTGCATGGAGAACTGACCAGTGTAAGCCCATGAAATTCACTCCCTCCCTCAATGTGGAGGAAGATATGCACAGCTTCCCCCCGCCCCTCTCCGAGTTATGAATTCCACAGAGTGGTTTTAGAGAAAACAAAAACAAGTTTATGACTACAAAAGATAGATTTTAAGTTACCAAACAGGTTAGATAAATGTTACCAAACAGGTCAGAGCAGATCACCCAGCAAATGAAACAAACATACAGCTAAGCTTAGTACTAAAGAGACTGGTTATAAATAAAAACAATGAGGAGTCCTTGTGGCATGTTAGAGACTAACAATTTTATTTGGGCATAAGCTTTCATGGGCTAAAACCACTTCATCGGATGCATGGAGTGGAAAATACAGTAGGCGAGTATAAAAATACAGCATGTGAAAAGATGAGAGTTGCCTTACCAAGTTGGGGGCGGGGGTCAGTGCTAACGAGGCCAATTCAATCAGGGTGGAAGTGGCCCATTCCCAACAGTAGACAAGAAGGGCTGGTTTTGTTCAACACCTTTATTAATGATCTGGATGATGGGATGGGTTGCACCCTCAGCAAGTTCGCAGATGACACTAAGCTGCGGGGAGAGGTAGATATGCTGGAGGGTAGGGTTAGGGTCCAGAGTGACTAGACAAATTGGAGGATTGGGCCAAAAGAAATCTGATGAGGTTCAACAAGGACAAGTGCAGAGTCCTGCAGTTAGAAAGGAAGAATCCCATGCACCGCTACAGGCTAGGGACCGACTGGCTAAGCAGCAGTTCTGCAGAAAAAGACCTGGAGATTACAGTGGAAGCGAAGCTAGATATGAGTCAGCAGTGTGCCCTTGTTGCCAAGAAGGCCAATGGCATATTGGGCTGTATTAGTAGGGGCATTGCTAGCAGATCGAGAGAAGTGATTATTGCCTTCTATTTGGCACTGGTGAGGCCACACTTGGAGTATTGTGTCCAGTTTTGGTCCCCCCACTACAGACAGGATGTGGACAAATTGGAGAGAGCCCAGCGGAGGGCAAGGAAAATGATTAGGGGTCTGGGGCACATGACTTACGAGGAGAGATTGAGGGAACTGGGTTATTTAGTCTGCAGAAGAGAAGAGTGAAGGGGGGATTTGATAGCAGCCTTCGACTACCTGAAGGGGGTTTCAAAGGGGATGGAGCTCAGCTGTTCTCAGTGGTGGCAGATGACAGAACAAGAAGCAGTGGTCTCAAGTTGCAGCGGAGGAGGTCTATGTTGGATATTAGGAAACACTGTTTCACAAGGAGGGTGGTGAAGCACTGGAATGGGTAACCTAGGGAGGTGGTGGAATCTCCATCTTTAGAGGTTTTTAAGTCCCAGCTTGACAAAGCCCTGGCTGGGATGATTAATTGGTGTTGGTCCTGCTTGGTCCTCCGGAGGTCTCTTCCAATCCTAGTATTCTATGATTCTATCAACAGAGAGAAAATTACTTTTTGTAGTGCTAACGAGGCCAATTCAGTTAGGGTGGATGTGGCCCATTCCCAACAGTTGACAAGAAGGTGTGAGTATCAACAGAGGGAAAATTATTTTTTGTAGTGACCCAGCCATTCCCAGTCTTTATTCAGGCCTAATTTGATGGTGTCAAGTTTGCAAATTAATTCCAGTTCTGCAGTTTCTCATTTAAGACTGTTTTTGAAGTTTTTTTTGTTGCCGAATAATGGCCTTTTAAGTCTGTTATTGAGTGTCCAGGGAGATTGAAGTGTTCTCCTACTGGTTTTTGAATGTTACAATTCTTGATGTCTGATTTCTGTCCATTTATTTTTTTGTGTAGAGACTGTCCACTTTGGCCAGTGTACATGGCAGAGGGTCATTGCTGGCACATCATGGCATATATCACATTGGTAGATGTGCAGATTAACAAGCCCCTGATGGTGTGGATGATGTGGTTAGGTCCTATGATGGTGTCCCTTGAATGGATATGTGGACAGAATTGGCAGTGGGTTTTGTTGCAGGGATTGGTTCCTGGGTTAGTGTTTCTGTTGTGTGGTGTGTAGTTGCTGCTGAGTATTTGCTTCAGGGGGGCTGTCTGTAAGTGATACAGACTAACGTGGCTACCCCTCTAAAACTGGTTACAGGTAGTAATTTCTCATCCTAAATGTTGTTTTAGGCAGATTGCAGGATATTTTGAAGGCAAGCTTCTCATGCTTGCAGTTTAAAACTCTGGGTATTTCTTTCACAGGCCAGATACCTTCCCAGCCTGGCCTCAGTTCTTCTCTCCCCCTGCCTTTGTCTTTGTTTCCAGCAGTCATTCTGGGCAGGGATTCAGTGAAGAATGACCACTGATTAAGTCACTCTCCAGCCTTACATAGATTTTACATATAGCTGAGAACCTTTTGTTTGGTTCCCCTCCTCCCCCAGTGGAAAAATACTGGTATTCTATCATGGAGTCCAGTACCAGGTGATGTGATCACATGACTCTGCAGTGTCAAAGCAGCCATGAGTCAGAGGTTGTCTGTGGCATCCCAGGAAAGCTTCTCAGGAAGGTGAGAGATTAGCATCTTCAAAGACCTATTGTTCTTCCTAATGGCCCATCCAGACTGATTGCATTCTGTCTGGTGGGCGTCACCAGGTATAAACCCACTTGTAACTGAGACACAATCAATATTTCTAACTTCAGATACAGAAATGATACATGCATACAAATAGGATAATCATATTCAGCAAATCATAACCTTTTAAATGATATCTCACATGACTCATCTTGTTTAAAATACATCGTAGATATGCTATAATCGTATAACAATATTTCTATGAAGACTCTGGGGCGTAGTGTCACAACCAGTATCCCTTTAACTAAAGCTAAACGTGTTGTTTATATTATTTATGAATTCAGACCTCTCTGCCTAGCCTCCTCGATTTAGATTTCTTTCTCCATAGTTCCAAGTGAGAATAATGGGTTGACTCACACATAAATACTGAGAAGTAGGGATCAGCTAGGAGTTTGGCTGCCATGTATCCAAAATACGTTTGTTATCACTGCCAACGCCATCAAGATTTAGCCATAATATTTGACAGTATTGACACTGATTAGTCTGTGTAATACAAACTATAATGTTAGGATTAACAGGGTTACCTTATTTCTCAAGAATCATTGCCACTTAATAGTTTTATCTCAACCCAACAACCTAACTAAACTGAAAAATGAAATTTGACTATGTAAAAAATGCATAGGTTGATTTCCACCCGTGCTTGCCTGATATATCAGGTTTAAGACTTTGTGCTGATAGAGCAGTGCAGAGAGGCTTTATTGGGAGCTGAGTATCTGGCCCTCAGTTTCTGACTTTACCGTCAGGACCTTAACTCAGCAGAAGTCAGAGGGAGTACAACCAGCCTGATAGAGAAGAAACATGCAGTAGAACCTCAGAGTTACGAACACCAGTTATGAAGTGACCAGTCAACCACACACCTCATTTGGAACTGGAAGTACGCAATCAGACAGTAGCAGAGATCAAAAAAAGAAGCAAATACAGTTCAGTAATGTGATAAACATAAACTACTAAAAAAAAGAGAAAACAGCATTTTCCCTCTGCATAGTAAAATTTCAAAACTGTATTAGGTCAATGTTCAGTTGTAAAGTTAGAACAACCATAATGTCTAATTCAGAGTTGAGTTACAAACAACCTACATTCGTGAGGTGTCTGTAAATCTGAGGTTATACTGTCGCAGGTCAACCTAGGAAAAAGGCAGAGGATAGGGCAGGAGATGGACAGCGACATTCCACATTCACAGTAGAAGCAGGATGGTCCCTCATCATAAAAACCCTGAGCATGTTTGTAGGATTTCTTTTTAAAGCCTGACATCGATTTCTTTTTTTATCTCATAGAGCACAAGGAAACACTAATGCCGCAGTGATACTGTGATCCCCAAAATAATAAAACAACAATCTAATAATAAATAACAAAATACTAAAACCACCACACACATACAGAGGCAGGAAAATAGACTTATCCAAGCTGTGCTTTTAAGGACCCTTTCAGACAAATTGTGTCCAGACTAGAGAGCTGAACAAACAGCTTCCATCTGTCTCAAAGAGCTATAACTGGATTTTTTACCTGAGAGCCTTTACCTCCTTTGACCCTGAATCAGCTGAGACTGGTTAACTCCTTACAAGTCACTTGGTCTCAGTTAGTTAAAACCTTTCAATTTCCTCTTTAACATAAACATTTTGTTAAGATAAGCACTTTTAATAGTGAGATAACTCTTGTAAGAGGTAGAAATAACCATACCATCATAGGAATTATGAGTTTACATGTAATTCCCTCACTATGAAAAAGAGATCAGTTTTGTAAAGCAGAAGAATCTGCTAGCCTACTCTCATCATTCGTTTATGTCATTAGTGATGCTGCTATAACTAATTAAAATAATTTACATGTTAACAACTGTAACATTGACTTTATTAGCAGAAAACATGCCCTTCTGTTAGCTTACTTATTTTCCAGGTAACAACAGGTTTATTTGTTGTACAACGTAAGCTTTTGCAAGCACAAAAAAATGGCCTCTCGAGATAGGCTATTTTTAGTAGTGATTACTATAGATTTAGATTACAGTAAATTATAAAGGGATTTTTAGCAGAACTGATACATAGACTAAATTCTACCTTTATTTACACCTGTGAAGCCATACTGACATATGTAACATTTTATGGGGACCTGAGGACCGAATGTATCCCATTCATTAAATGACAGATGAGAGTTAGACATTATTTTTTGTAAGGTTTGAGGACCAGCCTGCTTTTACATAGTGTAAAACTCTTACGTACTTCAAGCTGAGTTCTTAGTGTTCTTAATGTTCTGCAGTGGAGGTGACATTTCTGTGACCCTCTTATTCAGGAACTGGAATGGATAGTGTCATCAAGCTTTGCTGTTGGAAACAAGATTTTGCTTTTGGCTTTTATGTTCCCATGCAGAATCACAAAGATTTACACTTCCCTGCTTCAGTCCACACTGAAAGACTCTCTTTTGCTCTTGTCTGATCGCTTTCATTGGAAAAATCAGCATCTTCCCCCAGGCTCCCATATTTTTGTCCAAACAACAATTTCCTCTTTCAATCTCATGATTTTTTGGTCAGTTTCCCAATATAATAGCTACACAAATACATTACTACTCTTCTCTCTGTAAAAGGTCAGTCTAAATTCTCTCTTTACAAACAGTATTAAACTTCATATTCCTTACAGATTTCTGTGGCACACAAACAATCTTTCTCATGGGATTGAAGACCCAGATAATTACTTTATCTCATTCTCTGCTGACCTAATTAGCAAAACCAATTATAAATATGATTTCAGCTACTGGCAAATGTTGCTCCTAATGGTATATGTAGTCTGTAAGAGTTTATCCATTCCACACAAATCAGGTAAGAACAGATATCAGTGCGCAGTACTAAATTCTGCTCAATTACTCTGGTGTAAATCTGGATTTTCCCAGATAATTTATAGGCTATCTGCACAGTGGGAGCTGACTGTGATTCCCAGTTTGTGTCGACATACCCACACTAGCTCTGCTTCAGCTAGCACGCTACAAAGAGCAGTATAATCAGGGCAGTGGCTCAGGCTAGCCGCCCAGGTAAAAACCCACCTGGACCCTCTGGGTTTGTATTTAAGCAGCGAGGCTGAGCCACCACCCCAGCTACAGAGATATGATTAGCATAGGTATCTCTGCAAGCTGGGACTCACACCTCCCACTCAAAGTGCAGAGGTAGATTAAGAGTTACTCCAGACTTAGACAGTTTCAACTGAGAGCAGAATTTGACCTATATTGCATAATTTGAGGAGATTTTTTTTGGAAATCTATAAAATAAATGGCACTTTCTTTTGTTTTATGGTTTTTTAAAAATAAAATACATTAAATATCACATTAAATATTTTATTTATGAATTACCATTATTTATAGCATTTAATACAATAATGATGAGTATTTTTATTTTTCTTAAGTGAAAATTTCTGATGATTATATAAGTGCTGTTTGATTTATATACTTTTAAATCTAATAAATGTAGTTACCATAATTCTCTCTAAATATGTTTGTGCATATAAACATTGTTAGTTAAATTATTAAATTTAATTAAATTACGTATTTGTTTAATCTTGCTTTTAACCAACTAAGTCCAGGCTGCAAGGAGGTATGTATCTCTGCTTTTGATTTATGAACCAGGGGATGCTAGGTGTTCGGCTGGCTAAGTCATGTGCAGGGCCCAATCTGGTATATGGGCTCAGCCTCAGAGGCCACCTGACTCTACACAAAACAGATGGGGAAGGATGAAAACCTGCCTCATTGCCTTCAGCTCAGTGGTTAGTGTACTTATTTAGGACAATGTTTCCCAAACTTGGGACGCCGCTTGTGTAGGGAAAGCCCCTGGTGGGCTGGGCCAGTTTGTTTACATGCCGCATCTGCACGTATGGCCGATCGCAGCTCCTACTCGCTGCTCTGGGCCAATGGGAGCTGCTGGAAGCAGCAGCTAGTATGTCCCTCGGCCCGTGCTGCTTCCAGCAGCTCCTATTGGCCTGGAGCAGCGAACTGCAGCCAGTAGGAGCCGTGATCAGGCGGACCTGCGGACGCAGCAGGTAAACAAACTGGCCTGGACCGCCAGGGGCTTTCCCTACACAAGCAGCGTCCCAAGTTTGGGAAACGCCAGGGCTGCCCAGAGGGGGGTGCAACTGGGGCAATTTGCCCCAGGCCCCGCAGGGGCCTCCACAAGAATATAGTATGCTATAGTATTGCAACTTTTTTTTATGGAAGTGGCCCCCAAAATTGCTTTGCCCCAGGCCCCCTGAATCCACTGGGCAGGCCTGGGAAACACTGATCTAGGATATGGGAAACCCCTGGTTCAAGTCCTCCCTCAGCTTGCTGAGGAGAAGGGATTTTAACAGGGATCTGCCACTTCTGAGGTGAGTGTGCTAACCACTGAGGTATGGGGTAGTCGGGGGAGGTGCTCTCAAGCTCTCCTGTTCAAATTGTTTTACTTTAATAAAATAATCAAATAGTTAACTATTAGTTTGGCCAGAGACAGCATTAGAATGGCTTTCTAGTCAGAGCACTCACCTGAGCAGTGATAGATCCCTGTTGAAATTCCTTCTCCTCAGCAAGTGGGGGAGCAGACGTTTGAATTAGGATCTCCTACATCATGGGAGTGTAGCCTAACCACTAAGCTACAAGTTATGAGAGAGTTTGCACATGATGGTTTTGCATGGTGTTAGGCTGCCTCTGAGTGTGCTTACCAGATCAGGCCCCACACGCAACTTAGGCATTCAGCTGCCTATCTTTTCCCCTATTTGTGAATCTATCTGGGAGTCAGGCAGGAGATAGGCATCTGAGGCCTGGTCTACACTACATGTTTAAACCGAAATTAGCAGAGTTAAACCGATTTAACCCTGCACCCGTCCACACAACGAGGCCCTTTATATCGATATAAAAGGCTCTTTAAACTGGTTTCTGTACTCCTCTCCGACGAGAGGAGTAGTGCTGAAATCGGTATTGCCATCTCGAATTAGGGTTAGTGTGGCCGCAAATCGACGGTATTGGCCTCTGGGCGGTATCCCACAGTGCACCATTGTGACCACTCTGGAAAGCAATCTGAATTCGGATGCACTAGCCAGGTAGACAGGAAAAGCCCTGTGAACTTTTGAATTTCATTTCCTGTTTGCCCAGCTCTGATCAGCATAGGTGGCAATGCAGTCCCAAATCCAAAAAGAGCTCCAGCATGGACCGTACGGGAGATACTGGATCTGATCGCTGTATGGGGAGACAAATCTGTTCTATCAGAGCTCTGTTCCAGAAGACGAAATGCCAAAACATTTGAAAAAAATCTCCAGGATA
>NC_133770.1:135505484-135515335 GCF_003597395.2 Chelonoidis abingdonii
GGGAGACTGCGGGAACTATGGGATAGCTACAGGATAGCTACCCAGAGTGCAACGCTCCAGAAATCGACGCTAACCTCGGTACATGGACGCACACCATCGAATTAATGTGCTTAGTGTGGCCGCATGTACTCGACTTTATACAATTTGTTTTACAAAACCGGTTTATGTAAAATCGGAATAATCCCGTAGTGTAGACATACCCTGAGCCTAGAATGGCGCAGCAGTGTGCTTGCTCTGAGGCAGAAACAGGCACCTCAAGAACTTTTACTGCAAAAACTTAGGCATCAAGTGAATTTAGGGTCTTCAGGTTTAAGCGGCAACCAAGTGGGAGTTTTGTGGATTGCAGTGGAGCCTAAAAATGGGATTTAGGTGCCTAAAGTATTTTTATGTAACACACTCAAAATGTATTTGTCAGTTCTTTACCAAGATGCTCATAACAATCTAATGACATTTTATTCTCCTGTCAAACACATTACTTGTTCCAGGCAAGTGGAGGAAAGGTTAGATTAAGTTGTTTTCATTCTTACCTTCCTGGAGTAAATGTGTTCTCTGAAGATAATTTAATTAAGCTAAAATCATTTTATGGTATTTGTGATTTTCTCTGCTGTTCACCTTGTGTTTATTATTGATCCTGTGATATTTCCAGCAATCTCTTTATTTTCCATAATGACCTGATGCACAAATAACATTGCCTATTTATAAAAACAACAAGGAGACCAGTGGCAATTTAAAGACTAACAGATTTATTTGGGCATAAGCTTTCGTGGGTAAACCCCCCATTTCTTCAGATGCATGGAGTAAAAATTTCAGATACAGGCATAAATATATATTGGCACATGAAGAGAAGGGAGTTACCTTACAAGTGGAGAACCAATGTTAGTCAAAGTGGATGTTGTCCACTCCCAGTAATTGATGAGGAGGTGTCAATACCAAGAGAAGGAAAATTGCTTTTGTAATGAGCCAGCCACTCCCAATCCCTAGTCAAACTCCAAATTGATGGTGTTAAGTTTGTAAATAAATTGTAGCTCAGCAGTTTCTCCTGGAAGTCTGTTTTTGAAGTTTTTTTGTTGAAGGATGGCTACTTTTAAATCTGTTTTTGAGTGTCCAGGGAGACTGAGGCCACGTCTACACTACGGGATAATATCGAATTAGCTAAAATCGGTTTTATAAAACTAATATGAATTTGATTTCATGCGGCCACACTAGGCACAGTAATTCGGCGTTGTGCATCCATGGTCCGAGGCTAACGTCGATTTCTGAAGCGTTGCATTGTGGGTAGCTCTTCCGTAGCTATCCCATAGTTCCCACAGTCTCCCCCGCCCCTTGGAATTCTGGATTGAATCATATGTCACGGGGTTGGTTCTGGGTAAATTGTCGTCAGTCTTCTTCCTCCGGGAAAGACATCAGCGACAATCTTCGCGGTTTTCCCTGGATTGCCCTGGCAGACGCCACTAGCACGGGCAACCATGGAGCCCGTTCAGCTTTTTTTTTTTCCGGCAATTCATCATGTGTACTGGATGCCGCGGAAGAGAGGCGTATACTCCAGCGCTACACAGCAGCATTCACTGCTTTTGCATGATAGCAGAGTGTTTCCGCTTACGATTATAGATACAGATATATGTTACGCGTCCAATGAGATGACAGTTATCTCTCCCCCTTTACTGGTCCGTCTATCCATGGAGTTGCCCCTGCTGAAATCGGTCGGCGCAACAGCAAGCAAAAATTTTGGATTGACTCACTTGGGACTGAGTTCAATCCCTCCCTGTGGTTTCTCAAATGAGTCAGGTCCTGCCTAGAATAAGGGGCAAGTGTATTAAGACCAGTGTACCAGCAGACAGCTGCTTCCGTGTCAGTATTCACGGGGTGGCCCCTGCTCAACAACCCACCCATTGCTTTCCTCCTCCCCCAACCTTCCTGGGCTACCATGGCAGTGTTCCCCCCCATTTGTGTCATGAGTTATAAAGAATGCGGAATTGAACAGAGACTTGTTAGATGAGATAAAATGAGGCGGGAGGCAGCCTCCCGGGCTATGACAGTACCAGGCGCACAGAATCTTTTCTTGTACACAGGAAAGAAGGAGCTGAACCCCCAGTTGCTATTGATGAAAGAGTTACTTAGCCTCTGTTCCATCATCTGGGAAGTACAGGAATCATTCCTGTCTCATATACTGAGCATATTTCAGAAAGCATGGGGTTCAGGGAGACGCGTTACCAGTCCTATTGCACCGTCTACCACCGGGGAGGGGGAGAGAGACGTAGGCTCTTCACTGCTGCAGCATCGCGTCTACCAGCAGCATTCAGTACACATAGGGTGACATTGAAAGAAGTCAAGAAATGATTTCTTTCCCTTTTCTTTCACGTGGTGGGGGTGGGGGAACTGAGGAGCTATTCCCCTAACCAGCCAGACACTGTTGTTTGAACCTACAGACATTGGAGCTCAGCCAAGAATGCAAATACTTTTCAGAGACTGCGTGTGGACTGTGGATAGCTGGAGTCCTCAGTACCCTCCCTCCCTCCCATGAGCGTCCATTTGCTTCTTTGCTTTCTCCGTTACCTTGTCATGCAGCCGCTGTGTACCTGGAGATTTTTTTCAAATAGCTCTTGCATTTGTCGTTCTGTAACGGAGCTCTGATACAACAGATTGTCTCCCCATAAAGCGATCAGATCTAGTATCTCTCCGTACGGTCCATGCTGGAGCTCTTTTGTATTGGACTGCATCCCACCCCGGTGCATCAGAGCTCCAAGCTGGGCAAACAGAAATGTAATTCAAAAGTTTGCGGGCTTTTCCTGTTTACCTGCCCGCTGCATCCGAGTTCAGATTGCTGTCCAGAGCGTCAGTGGCGCACTGTGGGATAACGCCTGGAGGCCATAAGTCAATTTCCGCTCACACTAACCGTAATCCTATATGTTAATATCGAATTTAGCGCTACTCTCTCGTCGGGGGGAGTACGAAATCGATTAAGAGCCCTTTATTATCGACATAAAGGGCGTCTGCCTTAGTCGTGAAGGGCTACAAGTATTAAATCGATTTAACGCTCTTTAAATCGATTTAAACGCGTAGTGTAGACCAGGCCTGAAGTGTTCTCCTGCCGGCCTTGTATGTTGCCATTCCTGATGTCTGATTTGTGTCTATTTATCCTTTTACGTCGAGACTGTCTGGTTTGGCCAATGTACATGGCAGAGGGACATTGTTGGCACATGACAGCATATATCACATTAGTCGATGTGCAAGTGAATGAGCCTCTGAAGGTGTGGCTGGGTCCTTTGTTGGTGTCGCTAGAGTAGATATGGGGACAGAGAAGGCAACAGGGTTTGTTACAGGGATTGGTTCCTGGGTTAGTGTTTCTGTGGTGTTGTGTGTAGTTGCTGGTGAGTATTTGCTTCAGGCTGGGGAGCTGTCTGTAAGCGAGGACTGGCCTGCCTCCCAAGGCTTGTGAGAGTGGGGGATCATTTTCCAGGATAGTGTGTAGATCATTGATGATGCGCTAGACAGGTTTAAGCTGGCAGTTGTACGTTATGGCCAGTTGTGTTCTGTTATTTTCCTTGTTGGGCCTGTCCTATAGTAGGTGACTTCTGGGTACCCATGTCACTCTGTCAATCAGTTTCCTCACTTCCCCAGGTGGCTATTGTAGTTTTAAGAATGCTTGATAAAGATCTTGTAGGTGTTTGTCTATGTCTGAGAGATTGGAGCAAATGCAGTGGTATCTTAGGGCTTGGCTATAGACAATGGATCATGTGATGTGTCCTGGATGGAAGCTGGAGGCATGTAGGTAAGTATAGCGGTCAGTAGGATTCCCGTATAGGGTGGTGTTTATGTGACCATCGCTTATTAGCACTGTAGTGTCCAGGAAGTGTATCTCTTGTGTGGACTGGTCCAGGCTGAGATTGATGGTGGGGTGGAAATTGTTGAAATCCAAGTGGAATTCTTCAAGGGCCTTATGGTGGGCCTGTCACTGCAGCGCCCCCTTGTGGCAGGGGTAGGATGGGGTGTCCACGCCTCACCATTGTCCCATCCTTGTGGCTGCCCCTCTGTAGGTGGCCTGTTACAGCCTCTTGGCCTTCTTCTCTACTGTTCTCCTGTCTGGAGCAGTAGTGCGGCCTAGTGGACAGAGTCCATATAAACCCCCATTTCGAGCGGATTAGCGTGGCCTAGCAGCCAGAGTCCAAATAAATCCCCTTCCGAGCAGGGTAGCACAGCCTAGCAGCCAGAGTCCATATAAACCCCCACGGTTTGGGGGTTAGGGCGGTGGGGGAGGCTCAGGCCCGCCCTCTCCACCGAGCCCCAACCCAGGGCCCTGGTAGCGGCAAGCTTTCCTTTCCACTTGCTTAGCAGGGTATAAGTTGTCCCCAAATCTTAAATGGTTGTAGGTGAGGACAAACTCACAAAGCTCAGCCACCAAGTGTGCCATGGCCTCATCAGGGACACTGTTCCTGACAGCTTGTAGTCCATCTTCATGTGGAATATTGGTGTAAAGAGCTTCTACATCCATGGTGACCAGGATGGTGTTTTCAGGAAGATCACCAATGCATTGTAGTTTCCTCAGGAAGTCAGTGGTCTCTCCAAGATAGCTAGGAGTGCTGATAGTGTGGGGTCTGAGGAGAGCATCCAAATAGCCAGATAAACCTACTGTAAGAGTACCAATGCCTGAGATGATGGGGTGTCCAGGATTTCCAGGTTTATGGATCTTGGGTAGCATAGGTTTATTTCCAGGTTTATGGATCTTGGGATAGAATACTCCTTGTAGGAGTTCTAGGGGTGTGTCTGTGTAGATTTGTTCCTGTGCTGTAGCAGGGAGTTTCTTCAGCAGATAATGTAGTTTCTTTTGGTACTCCTTAGTGGGATCGGAGGATAGGAAAGTTGTCTGGCAGCCCCCTGTTCATAATCCAACCTGTTCATGATGACTACAGCACTTCCTTTGTCAGCCCTTTTGATTATAATGTCCCAATCCCTGGCTCAAACCCTGAGCCCTCCCCAAATCCAGAGCCCGTTCCTGCACCCCAAACCCTTCATCCCCAGCCCCACCCCAGAGCCTGCACCCTCAGCCCAGAGCCCTGACCCCCTCCCTCACCCAAACCCCCTGCCCGAGCCCTGAGCCCCCCACCCAAACCTGGAGCCCCCTCCTGCACCCCAAGCCCCCCATCCCCATCCCTGAGCCCCCCAAATCCAGAGCCCGTTCCTGCACCCCAAACCCTTCATCCCCAGCCCCACCCCAGAGCCTGCACCCTCAGCCCAGAGCCCTGACCCCCTCCCTCACCCAAACCCCCTGCCCGAGCCCTGAGCCCCCCACCCAAACCTGGAGCCCCCTCCTGCACCCCAAGCCCCCCATCCCCGGCCCCACTCCAGATCCTGCACCCGCAGCCCACAGCCCTGACCACCTCCTGCACCCTAGCCCCTTCCCCCAGCCCAGAGCCCCCTCCTACACCCTGAACACCTCATTCCTGGCCTCACCCTGCAGCCCTCACCCCCACACCTCAACCCTGTGCCCCAGCCCTGAGCCTCTTCCACACCCCAAACACTTCATCCCCAGCTCCGTTGGGTTGTGAGCATCAACAGTTTTCTTCAACTGAGTCGCTAGAAAAAAAGTTTGAAAACCACTGCTCTAAAGATAGTGTTGTTTATTGTGCTTTGTCAGTCCAAAAAATGAAGACTGTGCTAGTCACAAAGGCCCACATTTTTGCTCCCAGTAGAATTTAATAATGTGGGCCCAATCCTGAGAGGTTCTGATTATCTTCAGTTTCCATAGACGTCAAAGGAAAATGTAAGTCCTCAACGCCTTGCAGGATTAGCCCATTAGGATAACAAGCAAGTCTGAGCCCTGCTTTCAAACAATTCTCACAAGTGCAATTAGTTCAGGGTGCACAGATTCTATGTGCATATGATATGAAGAGTAAGGAACTCGTATTGCCTTGTCTCAGAGTCTCTTGACATGGTGTCTGATAGGATGGAATAGGACCTGTTCCAAATCTTGAAGATGTATAACATAGGCCCTGGTTTCCTTAGTCAGAGAATCTTTTGATATTCTAATCCAAAGGCTTCATTAGTGCCCTTTCATAGCTAGATTTCTTTTGCTTTTCTTCTGTCCTGGGGAACAAAGCAGTTTTCCTCTGTCTCTTCTTTCACTGGTCTTGGAATGACTGGCAGCAGCTATGGTAAAAGCACAAGAAAGAACAGGTCTTGCTTGACCTTGAGTATCAGGTGGTTTTGTGTGCGTATCATTTGTGTGTAAGTGTACATATGATTGCTTCTTCTAGCGCAACTATTTAGTGCCAGCAACTGAATTTTACTATGATTTCAAACAAATGGGGGTACTGGTGCAGAGAGAGGGGACGAGGTGCACAGGAGTTGGCAAGAGAGACCCTGAGCTGAGGAGGGAAGAGTTGATGGCTGAAGGAGAAAGCAAGTGAGAAATCATGAGAGAGGATTAATAGTTCATGGATTCAAAGGCAAGAAGGGACTGTTGTGATCATCCAGTCTGACCTCCCTTAGAACACAAGCCATAGAACTTTCCTAAAATAATTCATAGAGTGTAGCTTTTTGAACAACATCCAATCTTCATTTAAAAATGGTCAGTGATGCAGAATCCCCCATAAATTAGTAAATTGGTCTAATGATTAGTTATCCTCCCTGTTACATTTGATGCTTTATTTCCAGTCTGAGTTTGTCTACCTTCAACTTGCAGCCATTGGATTGTGTTACAACTTTTGTCTGCTAGACTGAAGATTCCATTACTAAATATTAAATATTTGTTCCCCATATAGATACTTACAGACTGTAATCAAGTCATCCCTTAACCTTCTCCTTGTTAAGATAAGTAGATTGAGCTCTTTGAGCCTATCACTGTGAGGCCTGTTTTCTAATCCTTTCATCATTCTTGTGGCTCTTCTCTGAACTCTCTCCAGTTTACAAACATTCTTCCTGAATTGTTGGCACCAGAATAGGACACAGCATGTCAGCAGCAGTCGCTCAGTGTACCAAATGATACAGATCACTCTGAATCAGTGACCTGTCCTCTTCATTCTTTACCCCTCCCCCAGTTTATGTGTCATCTGCAGCCTTTATCAGTGATGATTTTATGTTTTCTTCCAGGTCATTGATAAAAGATGTTAAATAGCATAGGGCCAAGAACAGACCCCACTGTAAATACAGCCATTGAAAACACACCCAGTGAATGACAATTCCCTGTTTACAATTACATTTTGAGACTTATCAGTTAGTCAGTTTTGAATCCAGTTAGTATGTGACATAAGAACGGCCATATTGGGTCAGAACAAAGGTCCATCTAGCCCAATATCCTGTCTTCCGACAGTGGCCAGTGCCAGGTGCTCCAGAGGGACTGAACAGAACAGGTAATCATCAAGTGATCCATCCCCTATCACTCATTTCCAGCTTCTGGCATGTTATATGTGACATGTTAATTTTATATCATTCTAGTATTTTTTCATCAAAATGTCATGTGATACCAAGTCAAATGCCTTACAGAAGTGTAAGTAAATAATGTCAATGCTGTGATGTCCTGCTTGGAGTTTCCAAAATGGTAAGCCCCCATGTTACCCCTCTCGACCTCAGCAAGTGAGAATTTTGCTGCTGCTAAGCTATGTTAATTCTTGACACACCAACTTGTCTGCCCTGACAGCAAATATTTCAGGACTGTGTCATTGCAAATCTTGTCTTGCAGGTAACAATCAGTGAACCCCAATAGCCAAATTCCCCAGTACCCGGCAGTTTCCAGTCCTTCTCACTGGACACACAGAAGTTATTAAGTTTGCCATGTCCAAACACACCAGACTATTTGGCTAGTTGAAGATTCACCCTCCAGCTTAATACAAAGCACGGAGATGGTTTTGTAATAAAACAGGAAAGAGTTCATTAACAAGCAGAAGAGAAGGCTGCTTAACAATCACACCAGAGGACAAAATCTGCTGCCCAAGAAATCTTTCGGATTTTCAAAATAGACACAATACACTTTGGGTAATGTAAGGGGGACAAAGAGACTTTTTAGTTATCCATTCACTAGGGGTTGTGGCTCTTGTGGCTAAGAATAGATGCTAAGAATAGAAGACAAGTGTGTTAACAAACAAAACAAAATGCTTTCTAGTGACAAACTTAATTTCAGCAAGTTACAATCTTTGTCTAAGCAAGTTCTTCACTGACATTAAGTCTCTAGCAGCTCTTGCTTTCCCGGCCAAGAGGATCCTGGTTTCATAGCCTCAGAGGGTGCTATACACTATCAACCCCTAGTGATGGATAACTAAAAAGTCTCTTTGTCCCCCTTACATTACCCAAAGTGTATTGTGTCTGTTCTGAAAGTCCAAAAGATTTCCTGGGGTGCAGATTTTGTCCTCTGGTGTGATTGTTAAGCAGCCTTCTCTTCTGCTTGTTAGCTTGATGTTTATGTTTACCTTATATGTAAACGTGCTTGCATTGTCCTCTGCTGGTGATCACACTGGTCAGACAACTTAAATACACATTGCTTTGGCCAGGGTAGGTTGGATTTATGCACTGCCTCCCAGATACATTTTAAGAACATATTTTCAGCACATATACATATTTCTCTTTATACACAACCTGTACATACATCATGCAATGGTTTTTGGGACTAGCGTGCTACCAGTTTACATATGATACCTCACGTGACACTTTTTAGATACAGATTATGACAAGAGTGTGTTGGGGCAATGAGTATGTCAGGCCTTTTGTGAGTTATAGAATAGTGGGCCCTCTGCCAGTTGGCATGAATGGGCTTCCAGGATCACAAACGATATTACTTTTATCAATCAAACTTGTAACTTCAGTTATTTATATTCATTTCCTTAAAACTTTAAGATTTAGTGAACAGTGTCAGGGAACAGCTCTACCTGGCATAAGGATATTAAAAACCCATTTTAAACAATTATATTTTTAACATAACAATCACCTTATAATTGCAATTAGGCACTTCACACTGGAGAATGGCATAACTCAGGGATTAGTAATGAAATATAGAACCTTTCATGGCTAGGGCACCATTTCAATTCCTGCTAGTAACAAATCTGCTCCCATGTAATGGTTGTTTAATGGCATATGTGAAATGAGTTGAATATATATGTCTACTTCCTACTGTACAAGTTTTCACATCACAACAATATGCACAATCACCAAAAATAAAATGGGAAAGATACAAGGAGCTAGTGCCACAGATGGGCTCAGTTCTCCTCCTCCTCAAGGCTCTCTAGTACCATTATGTCCTGTGTTATATCATAAAAGTGTGTGTTCATGTGTGCATGACCATGCTTGTGTGTGTACAGCACTCAGATTACTCCCTACCATTCTGCCCCATTGCTGTCCTCCCCGTATGTTACCCCGATGCCAGTTTCTATCCTGGCATCCAAGATCCCCTTGCTTCCCTCATGCTGTCTGTCTACCTCCAAGTTTTGTATCCCCTTGTGTCACCCCCATGCTCTCTTTCCCTGATGTCCTTCCTGTGTCCTCTCAATGCCTGCCCTCTCCCCCCATCCCTTCCCCCAGTCTCCTCTGTCCTTCTGTATCCCCCACTACATTCTCTATCCTCCCTTCAGGTCCAATGTTGGGGAACGTCGGTCCCCTCCCCTTCCTTTCCAGTGGGATGGAGTGGGTGTCCTCTGCCTCTTCCCATGTGCTCCAGAGCTGTGGGGAGGGGACTTTTCCTCCCTCTCATTGTCAGTGGACCAGTTGAAGGAAAGCTGGACACTTCCCTCTCGCTCCCTGTGTTGGCTGATTAAACTACGCATTTAAATCGATTTAAAGAGCGTTAAATCGATTTAATGCTGTACCCGTCCACACAACAACGCCCTTTATATCGATATAAAGGGCTCTTTAAATCGATTTCTGTACTC
>NC_133770.1:135517061-135551656 GCF_003597395.2 Chelonoidis abingdonii
CCCAGAATTCCAAGGGGCGGGGGAGACTGCGGGAACTATGGGATAGCTACGGAAGAGCTACCCACAATGCAACGCTTCAGAAATCGACGTTAGCCTCGGACCATGGACGCACAACGCCGAATTACTGTGCCTAGTGTGGCCGCATAAAATCGAATTTATAATATCAGTTTTATAAAACCGATTTTAGCTAATTCGATATTATCCCGTAGTGTAGACGTGGCCTGAGTCTGTTGTGTGGCATCTCCACTCCTCAGCTATTAGGCAGGACTGCTGAGAAATGCAAAGGCTATTGTTGCTGCTGCCCCCTTCCCCTCTCCTCTGCCTCATGTTCAAAGCTAGTAATGGGAGGAGACACTGTTGCTGCCCCTTGCCTGAAAGTTGAGGAAGGCTGTGCCTACAACTGCCCATCTGACTGGCCTCAGCTGAGAGGCCAAGAACTGAATGGACAGAGATAGACACAAACTATGCTCTTGCCCCAATGGTTGCTATCTGGAGCTCAGGGAGGGGAACGGGTGAGGCAAAAGTGCTTCAGCTGTTGTGTGGATAAATATAAATAGAGGAGTTCAGACTCTGTGGTTGTCTAACAGGAACTTTTCACCGGCACCACAATTAAACTGCCTTTAACAAAATTATGATGAAATGTATGCTATTGCAAACTACTCTGCAGTCCATTGGATCTTACAGCTTCATCAGTAACCCCAAGACATCAGTTGCTAGTAGCCATTTTATGTCAGTTATATTTGTTAATTGGGATTGTGGAAACGATTTTAAATTGATTATGACTATTGTTAGCTGAATTTAGTGCCTTTAAAATTAAAACAGCTCTTTTGAGCTGCTGTATACTCTCCCAGCTAATGCTGCTGCCTCCTATAAAATGAGATTAGTGATTCACTGGGTATCCTGGATAACCTGCTCTGTCTACGTTATTGTGGACTATTGTAACCTTTTGCAAGATGTTTAGAGACGGAGCCAGGAACAGAGGAGAAAACACAAAAAATAAGTCAGCCTGCAGGGACCACAAAGGGCACTACAGTATCAAAGAACCAGGTAACCACTGAGCTCCAAAAGTATCAAATGGTTGTGGTTCTCACGTTTATTGTCATACAACAGCTAGACACTCATGTGGCACTGTCACTACAATATTGGAGCAAAATGTATCTCATTCCATGGCACATCAAAATTGACATGTACATTAAAATCAAAATGTTGAAGGATTGGAACTATTAAGCAAATACATTTTGCCTGTATTAAACAAATATTTTACCTAAAATGTTGGCATTCAATTAAGAAAAAGTATATATTGAGAACAATGACTGTGAGAGTAGTTGTGAATAGTAGCATCGCCTCACCTTCTGTGCTCACTGCCCATCTGTTTCTAGCTCTGGTAGCAGCTACTAGATGGGAAACATCTGAACTAGCTCCTTTTACCTTGTTTCTGACTCCATATATAGTAGGCTATCTCCCATTCCGACACTACTCCTGCAATTCTTGCTCTGCACATAGGAGGAATAATACAAAATTTCAAAAATCATGAGTCCATGCCCCCAAAAATCATGAGATTGGTCTCCCAAATGTGATTTTAAAAAGAAAAATTACATCATGCTTTTTGGTCTGTATGCTGTTTTTTGAATTCATGCAGTGCATATGTATATGACATTATAGTGTTGCTAAGTCTCACAAATTTAGAGTGAGTAATGCAATTTTGGCCCCTACTAGAGGCAGTCTTGCTAGAGACAGACCTTTCAACAGTCCCAGGTTTCGCAAGACTGTCCAACTTTGGTCCCTGAAAACTCTCTGTCCTGGCTGGAGCAGAACATTTCCCACAGTCAGGGTCTCTTGGGAGGTGGGGGCAAAAGGGATAGTTTGCCCTGGGCATTTGAGAGGGACCGCAGGGCGAGTGGTGTTGTGACCTGACACACACAATTGGAGCACTACTCAGGTTTGGCCTGGCCACCCCTCTCTCAGCGTCTATGGAGGAGTGGCCAGAACAAGTCTGACTGGTGTTGTGACCTCATGCACTAGGTTGCAATGCCAGTCAACTTTTGCCCACCCTCCCCCTATCTCCATCTACAAAGGGATGGATGGGCCGCACCTGAGGGACACTGCGCCCACTTTAGCCACTTGAAATGTTAGGAAGTATGTAAGGGACATGATTGAGCTCAGGGGCCCATTGTGGTAGTCACTGTAGAAACACATAATAAGAGACAATCTCTGCCATGAACGACTTACAAAATAGTGCATCCATGGTAGGGAGTTTGTGACATGGGAGTTGGAGCTCAGACTCACCAAACTCATCTTGTATAGGGGATACCAATGAAATGAGAACAATTTTTAATCCCAGCTGAGCTGAGCTAGATTCAGACTAGTGGTGTATTGGTGAAAGGTTCTATACCTCATTAACAATGTCTGGTAGTATCCAGTCCCCTCAAGCACTAAAGTTACACCTTTGAGAATCAGGTTTGCTTTCTGGAAAGATAAATTTATTAAATCAAGTTCTGACCTTTTCACAGCTTACATAGGCAGGGCCATCCACTTTCTGGACACACCATTCCACGCTGCTTTCCATTAACCAAACACCAATAATTTAAAAAAAACCAGTAAAGCAAATATTAGCACAGAATCCATATTCACCTCTAAATTCAATGTTTTGCAACATAAAATCATTCTACTAGTTACACCAAGGTTCTTATATTAACTTTTATACATATATCTCTTTTTCTCTTGCCATGAGTCAACATCAAGGTTGGATCCTACCACTTTTAAAACCTCACGACAGACCACTTCTGCTATAGAAGATGAGAGAAAAGGCATACTGGTCTTCTCTGCATGGACCAGCCCAAACAGAAAGACACAACACAGCTGTTACCAGTGGGTTACACAAGTATTTGTGAGATAGCACTGGAATGCCAGTCGTCAAAATTCTTGGTTTTTATTCCTGGCTCTGGGAATAGATTGTGATCTAAACAGCATAGCTAAACATAACAGTGTACTTGTTTGAGTCCTCTACAGCAGTGGTTTTCAAACTTTTTTTCTGGCGACCTACTTGAAGAAAATTGTTGATGTCTGTGACCCAACAGAGCTGGGGATGATGGGTTTGAGGTTTGGGAGGGGTTCCGGTCTGGGGCAGAGGGTTGGGGTGTGGGGGTGAGGGCTGCGGGATGGGGCTGTGAATGAGAGGTTCAGGGTGTGGGAGGGATGCTCCAGGCTAGGGCAGTGGATCAGGGTGCAGGAGGTGGTCAGGGCTCTGGGCTGTGGGTGCAGGCTCTGGGGTGGAGCTGGCGATGAGGGATTTTGGATACAGGAAGGGGCTCCGGATTTGGGGAGGGATCAGGACTGGGGCAGGGGATTCGGGTGTGGGGGTGGGGCATGGGCTTACCTCAGCAGCTCCTGGTCAGCAGCATGGCGGGAGTGCAAAGGCAGGCTTCCTGCCTGTCCTGGCACTGCAGACCGCGCTGCGCCCCGGAAGTGGCCAGCAGCAGATCCGGCTCCTAGGTGAAGGTGCACAAGCGGTTCTGCACAGCTCTCACTCGCAGGCACAGGTGGGGCAGAGAAAGCTCGAGAAGCCCTGTGGCCCCCCTGCCTAGGAGCCGGACCTGCTGCTGGCTGCTTCTGGGGTGCAGCACGGTGTCAGGACAGATAGGAACTAGCCTGCCTTATCCAGGCAGCACTGCCGATGGGACTTTTAACGGCCTGGTCAGCAGTGCTGACCAGAGCCACCGCAACCCAGTGTCTTACATTCCGCAACCCAGTAGTGGGTCATGACCCGCAGTTTGAAAACCACTGGTCTCCAGGGACTGAACCCAGCACCTCCAGATACAATAGTATAAGCATCTATCACTAGAGCTAAAGAACCAGGAAATAAGCAATAGGAGACTCAAACTTGTACATAACCTGTAGCTGCTAGAGGGTGACTGAGTCACACTGTGCTAACATAAGTTGCATCAAGTTATTTCTGAAAGACAATGTGCTGTATTTAATTATAAACCAGGTTTCTATACCCAGCTCTACTTGAAGTGATCTTGTGTAAGTTCTGTCTTATATTATCTGAAAAAAGGTACCCGCTGAGGTGGGCAGAGGTGTCCAGTCTGTGTGCTCCTGCCTGCTGAGGTCTGCAATGGCAACTCTCTTGTGGAGGGAGCAGGGCTGGATGTGGGACAGAGAGGGGAAGACTCTAAAACACCTTCCCCCAAGATATGGTCCCAGCACTGGGCCTCATGTTATCAGCTTTGCCCGTTGCTTTGGGGTATGCTCATTTATTAGGGTTACTTTTCTGGGGAAGGGGGTGGGGGTTCTGTACTTCTATCAATGTACTGGTTGTGCCACTGGTGTTCTCAAACAGAGCTCTACTTCTCCCTGCCGCAAGTTCCCTCCCAGTGGAGCTATCCTGCAGGGCCTAGGTTCCCCAGCACTGGATTATTCCAGTTCCAGAATCAGACAAACACACACACACATTAACAGAGTGTGTCTGAGAGGACTGGGTTAATCAGCACTCCCAAGCTGACCACTTATATCAGTAGTTCTTAAACTTTTGTACTGGTGACCCCTTTCACATAGCAAACCTCTAAGTGCGACCCCCCGCCCCTTTTAATTAAAAACACTTTGTAATATATTTAACACCATTATAAATCCTGAATGCAAAGCAGGGTTTGGGATGGAGGCTTACAACTTTCAACCCCCCATGTAATAACCTCGCTACCCCCTGAGGGGTCCCGACTCCCAGTTTGAGAACCCCTGCCTTATATGTCCCTGGACTCAATAGGGTGGTTCGAGCAGCATTTCCAAGCCTTCACCCTCATATGCCATGGGCCCTGCACCAGAATAAAGTATGCCTGAGCAGACTGGGTCGAGCAGCACTTTAAGGCTGCCACCCTCATATGTCCCAGGTTCATCATGTCTCTATCCCCACTTTCACGTTACAATTGTTCTGGTAGTAACCCACTTAATGAGCAGACCCCACAGGATTTTTGGGCGCTGCAGGGATCTTTTAGCTTAGGTGCAGGGGTGTTGCTGCAGAGCAGAGCAAATAAGAAAACCAAAAAACACCCCCCCACCCGGGAGGGAGTAGGGAAGGGAAGAAAGAGAGAGAAGTAACCATCTTAATCGTTATTATTTATTGCCAGTTAATAACCATAGGAGAGCCAAACAAACAAAACACTTACAATATTAAATCGTACTTAAATTTGATTATAAAAGTCAGGTTTAAAATTATAACTATTCACACATGTCAAGGTCAGAAGGCTATACCAATATATATATAGAGAGAGAGCGAGCTGCGTTCTCACCACTCCATGAAGCTTGAATCGATAGGGGGTCCCCGGTGGTGGTGGTAGCTGAGGGTCCAGAGTGCTGGAGACAGGCAGAGCCCCCAGCATGATCAGTCAAGAGAAGATGATATCCCAGTGGAACTGATGCAGATTTTGGATCCAGGCATCAGAACACTTACTTGAGACTGGGTAGGGGGTTTTGTAGAGAAACAACAATGGTTCAAGGGAGAACACCAGATTTGTTTATGTGTAATCTGATGGCTCAAGGGAGTATACCAAAGTTGTTTTGTTCAGGCTAGACAATGGGAGCTGATCATTCCTGGCTCACAATGCAATTAGGGAGCTTCACTATTTTGAATACCAATAAAGGATTTAGTACTAGAATTGGTCTGGTAACTGCTGAGCTGGGTGTGTGCAGGTGGGTTCATTAACATCTGGAGCAGAGATCCCCCATCATGCAGTGCTTCCTTGCTTTTCTGGTCCCAAAGTTCCATGCAGTTCTTGCCTTTGAATCTCTGTTCTCCATTCTGTATGCTAATGGGGATGCCTCCTTGTCCCATGTTTGATGCAAATGAGCCTAGGGGAGTTTCCTTAATCCTGTCACCCTTATCCCAGGGGGTTAGGTGTGTCTCCCACTGCTTTTTCATTGCTTTTGGTAAGTCTTTCTTCTGATCAGTTTTGGTTCAGTCAAAGGCTGGGAACGGGTAAGATCTTTCATGAAGCAGATAGGCTGGGTACTGGGCCCTGGTTCCCCAAGAATGCAGAGCTGCTAGATAACGCTAAGGAGCCCTGGACACCATGGATATTTGCACCCTCCCCCACTGAAATTTGAAATACCAACTCTGTCACAATACCACTCGAATTTGACCTGTCCACAATTTACTTTAATCACAATTTTAAGAGACTTTGACTACAACTTTTGAGCCAACCCTGACCCCCACAACTTTGTTACAACTTTACCCATAATATATTGCATTTAAGTTATAAGACACACACAGGGGTGGAACATGTATCAGTTCACTCAACTGAACTGTGCTACCACCTAGTGCTATAGAGTGTAACATAGATGCTTTATAGTCTAGCATTTAACTATTGTTTTTGCATAGAAATCTCTGTTAACATCAGAGAGAGCTACTTACATGGATCTAGTCTGTCTGTAGTTATTCAAAAATATGCCCGCAAAAAAAATAGACCACCTACTTGTGGCAGTAAAGTACTAATGGGTGTTTGTGTAGTAAGTTCATTGTATTGCAGTATTAGTGACACCTGAAAATGGTGCCTATTTTACACATGTTGTGAAGACTTTACAATAAAATTTTTTTCTAAACAGCATTCACAGCTGTTTTGTCACTGCTGTCCATTTTCTACTATTCCAGGCTTATATAATTCTATGGAATGGTGTCAAGTTAGGCTTCACAATCTCATAGTATTTATTGATTCTCCTCCTCAAAGAGTAAAAAGAGAAGAGGACAGCAATATCACTAGTCTTACCAGGATTCTCTTTTCAGCAGGAGGAAAATAGTGCTGTGTGATTAAAGTAACCTGACTGGTTGCACAGAATAATGTGATGTTGAGGGAAGGGAAATGGTGACAGAATTATAACACCTCAGTAAATGTCTACATTGAATTTTGTTCTTAAAGCTTCATAACATGTAATGCATATTAAAAATGAAATTCACCACTTTTATGTTGCCATTGTGCTTATGTTAAATGAAAAATTGTCTGAATTTTCAGACAGATTTGAAAACTTTTCCTCTCTTTGGGCAGGAAGGACAGTGAGGTACAATTCCTATAGAAGTGGTTCTCAAATATTTTATTCTGCAGATCAGTTCTCAAAACAAAGATATTAGTGGGCCAGCTCTCCTGCCACCCACTCATTCCAGATCCCACACCAAATAGAGAGCTATATGAAAATAATATTAGGATGGTGGTAAGAAAACTAGATGAAAATAAACTCACTTTAATGAAACAGTTGTTGCTATTTGATTACATTGCTCAATATTGTGTATGTGTGTTATTTAATTCCTTTCCCTGGGTGTAGGTCTTTAATAAAAGTGGCTTCCCATTCTCTACAGCTCTTGTTGGAGTAATTTCTTCCTGTCAGTATAGTTTGCAGTATAGTTTGGTCCTTTGCAGTATAGTTTCTTCCTTTGCAGTATAGTTTGGTCCTGTGTGTGCGCGCTACCTCTCCACTTAGATTGTGAGTTTTTTGGAAGCAGAACGATGTCTTTCTGCATGTTTGTACAGTGATTCCTAGCACAAAGGGACACTGATCCAATTGGGTGCAGGGCACTGCATTAGAACTCAGTCGTGACAACAGCTTTGGCGTCAGTCACATGCTTCACTGCAGAAACCCTTGAAAAAGAAAGACATGAAGCAATGGTTCAGGGTTTGGAGAAATTCTTTTCTAGATTAATTGGTCAGTAAATTCTCTGGAACCCATAAAAGAGGCACGTGAAATATTAACCTTCATAAATAAACTGGCAAGATTTCTCCAAACCTGTATCTGAACTCTAATAAGTGATGCTTTGGCTCACAAAGAAACCTTGCCTAGAAGCTTTTCAAAACAAGAGGAAAGTCTCAAAAGATAGTTCCTATCTTTAAGAAAGGGAAAAAAAGTGATCCGAGTAACTATAGGCCTGTTAGTTTGACATCTGTAGTATGTAAGATCTTGGAAAAAAATTTTGAAGGAGAAAGTAGTTAAGGACATTGAGGTTAATGGTAATTGGGACAAATTACAACATGGTTTTACAAAAGGTAGATCATGCCAAACCAACCTGATCTCCTTCTTTGAGAAGGTGACAGATTATTTAGACAAAGGAGATGCAGTAGATCTTAACATTTAAACCGTCGATTTCAGTAAGAACAGCATCACTACTCGCACACCACACGGTTCACATGCCGGCGCAACTCTATGTCAGTTCAACACATTGAGAAAAGCTACCGACGCAGATCAATATGAAATATTACGAAAGGTGGAATACAGAACTGGCTTAAGAGGGAGACTACTAACGGTGCTATGTACTAGAAGGGTGAACTGTCAGGCCTGGAAGGAGGTTACTAATGGAGTTCCATCAAGGATCAGTTTTGGGACCAATCTTATTTAACCTTTTTATATACTAGACCTTTGGCACACAAAAGCGGAATGTGCTAATAAAGTATTTGCAGACTGACACAAAGCTGGGAGTATTGCTAACACAGAGAAAGGAACGGGCCTATCATACAGGAAGATCTGGATGACTTGTAAACTGGAGTAATAGTATAGGATGAAATTAATAGTGAAAAGTGCAAGGTCATGCACTTAGGGATAATAATAAGAATTTTAGTTATAAATTGGGGGGACACATCAGTTGGAGCAACAGAGAGGAGAAGGACCTTGGAGTATTGGTTGATCAGAGGATGATTATGAGCCGCCAATGTGATATGGCCGTTAAAAGCTATGCGGTTTTTAGGCATGCATCAGGCGAGGTATTTCCAGCGAAGAATGGAGTGTGTTGTACGGTAATATAAGCACTGGTGAGACCTCATTGGAATACTGTGTGCAGTTCTGGTTTCTCCCTGTTTAAGAAGGATGAATTCAACTGGAACAGGTTCAGAGACAGGCTACTAGGATGATCCGAGGAATGGAAACCTGTCTTATGAAGGAGACTCAAAGGAGCTTGGCTTGTTTAGCCTAACTAAAGAAGGTTGAGGAGGATTGCTTGCTCTCTTTTATAAATTTATCAGAGGGATTAATATTAGGGAGGGAGAGGAATTATTTAGCTTAGTACCAAATGTAGACACAGATGAAAAATTGGGGATATAACTGGGACACTAGAAGTTTAGGTGAAATTGACGAAGGTTTTAACCATTAGAGGAGTGAAGTTCTGGACACGCCTTCCAAGGGGAGTATGTGGGGGCAAAAGTTATGGAAGGGATGGTATGATGGGATAGCTTTAATTTGGCAACTGATCTTTGATTATCAGCAGGTAAGTATGCTCAGTGGTCTGTGATGGATGTTAGATGAGATGGTATATGAGTTACTGCAGAGAATTCTTTCCTGACTGCTGGCTGGGGAGCTTCGCCACATGCTACGGGTTTAGCTGATTTGCCATATTTGGGTCGGAAGGAATTTTCCTCGGGGCAGATTGGCAGAGGCCCGATGGAGGTTTTTCGCCTTCCTCTGCGGCGTGTGGCATGTGGGTCACTGTTGCTGCTGGATTCTTTCGGCAGCTGGTGGTCTTCAAACCACAATTTTAATGACTTATAAGACTCAGACATAGGTTAGGAGTTTGTTATCGGAAGGAGGGATGTGGTAGGATTCTGTGGCCTGCTTTGTGCAGGAGGTCAGACTAGATGATCATATTGGTCCCTTCTGACCTTAAAGTCTATGAGTCTATGAGTCTATAAATGCTGTAATGCAGCAATCTTCCCCCAAAATGAAGGGGTCAGTGTTTTCTTTCTTTTTTTTCCTTAGAAAGCAAGAAGCAAGCTCAGGAGATGAGCAGTGGGCTTTTCTGAAGTACACTAACAAGTTTCTGAACTCAATACAGTATTGATACTCCAAATAGTGATTGAAGCAGTCAGTGGTTTACCCACTGAAAAGCAGAACTACATTGTATTGTTGTCAGGGCATGCTGAAAATACCATTGTATTAAAAATTATTTTCTTCTCAAATAAAACAAATGTCTATCTTTTCTTGAAGAACCCTATATTCCTATAACTTTCTTACACTTATTTTGCTGATACCATTAATATTTTACTTTTTCCATATGATCAGACGATGTTTTTCATCTGCAGACTTTTAAAGCGGAGGCAATTTAAGTCCTGAGCATTTGACAGGAAGTGAAATTATTAAAGAAATAGAGTAATGTTAAGAGTGTGACCAAAAGCAGTTGCATTATGTCTCAGGACCAATCATGTAGGCAAAGGGAATGCACATACCTGCAGGGAGTCAGAATGATTAAATTGCAGTAAGATTTCAATTAGCAGAGGCAGTCCCACCTGGAAAATGAATGTCTTCTGATAATGTTACTTGAAATTGTATGCAAATAAGGATGCTTTCACTTAACAAGATCCCCTATCCAGTTTCAAAGGAATCTTTTGAAGTATTGCATGTTAACTGGAAGGAAATTGAAATGCTCTTTATCAAGGAGTGCTGAGCTTTGTTAAATATTGGGTGTGAGGTGAATTGTGTAAAACAGAAATCAGAATAATAGTCTTATTCAAAGGTGCAGTTGAGAAATATTGTGGTCTGTATGGTGATTGTAATGACAAAATAGCTTGGCAGAGGACGCTCAGTGTGTCAGTAGTACATCAGTTGCGCAGACTAGAGGGCTGAGGTAAGAGTAATTTAGAAAGGTGATGGGATTGGCTAGGATGGGATTATTAACAGTAGTGGTACTGTGGTAGGAGTAGGCTGAGTACACTAAGCCCAGAAGTGATGGACTGTCTTCTATATTTGCTAATGGCTTTATTGTCAGTTTAGGCATGTCCCTGAGCAAGGAGTGGTGTGTAAAGCGCATCACCTCAGGAGTAGCCTGGAGAGGCATTGTGACTCAGAGACACACCTGTGAATCACAGCTTCTTCTCCCTTGGTGCATTCAGTGGGCTAGATCTTAAACTGATGTAAATTGGCACAGCTGTATTAATTTCAGTGGAGCTATGCCAATTTACACCAGCTAGACATCTGGTCCAATATTTTCCTTAACAAAAAAGAGTAGAGATGGTTTCTACCGAGGTCTTTCCTTTACAAGCTTATCGATCCCATGGCTGCAGGAAATGTGTAACTTTGGTGTTTCATATCGATTCAATAAACATCTTTCCCACACCATGTTGTGCCCTTGCTGCTGTTTTAGTTTTCCCAAGAAAAGAAAAAAAAACCTAAGGGTCAGATTCTGATGTGCTTACTCCTCCCCATTACTCTGCTTTAAATGTGACTAAGGGGTTGTAGCCACAATAGTGGCTAGAAGGGGATTCTCTCTTGGCCTTGTGCACATGGTGGACAGGCTGGAGTATGTGAAGGTCCCTGCTACTATTGACAGCAGATACCACGTCTCTGATTAAATAAGGATCAAGTAGGAGTCAAATGGGGTCATTTGGACCTTTTGAACTGAAAAAATTTCAGGGAGGTTTGTGTTTGCACTTCATTAGGTTTAAAGTTCTTTCACCAATGGGCTTCTTACTTCCCCCTGTAAGTTGGTGGTCAAGTTGAATTCTGCATGTCCACGTGTTCTGGCTAGGCAGAGGGAGCAGAGTAGAAAGGATTAATTTTGTCTCCTTATTCTTTGCCTCTGTCTTCTGAGAAGTTAATTGATGTGTTTAGATCACAGTCAGCATTTAAGAACAATGTGTAGGAAGTGGGGAAAACCCATGGACTCTCACTAAATACTGAAGTTATTTTACTTGTTGCTGCCTTATTTTATACATTTATCAGAGCACTGTGGATGCTTATGTACTGGGTTACACAAGTAATCCTGAAAACATGAGATAATGGTTTTAATTCTAATGGTCAAATGAGATGTTGAGGATTAAGTACTCTGGTTCCATTTAATCAATGGCTAGAGTATTTTGATATTCATATCCTGTTTTTTCTTTGTCCTGGAGATTTTACTGAGCTTTTAGTTGTTATTAAGAACATTAAACAGTGATTTTTTTCCTAGAAGAATTGATGTATTTTATTCACAGTATTAGGATGTGGATTGCCAGTGATAGCTGAAATATTTAAAACTGACCATAGATATTATGAACTTAAAATAAAACTACCCATAGGACAGATATTTGCTTTTCAAATGACTAAATGCAAAATCACCTAGTGGTCTGGGAACTTCTTGTGTTCATCTTGATATATAATATAATCTGATAGTTTATCATAATTAGTATAAAAATTTTTCTAGACCTGTATATCGTTAAGCCGCATTTGTTAAATAATTTTTGTCTAGTAGTACAATATTATGCCTGGCTTATTGATGTGCGATAAATATAAGAAAAGTTTTTGTGTCCCACCATAAAATATATGTATAAGGCACAGAAATCAGTATGCCATGGGTGCCTTAAATCTGAATTTCCCAAATTTACGTCAGAACATCAGTGTTCTAGTAGCATACTAGTCTGTATTTTAATATCAGCCTTTTTTGTGCTTCCAAAAATGAGTTGTATGGTGGCTTTTGAATACTCTTATACTTCATAATCTCACACTGATTTACAATATAATGACTTGTACACTGTTAGAGATACATTTTTTTGGTCTATTATCCAAAATCTATTGTGAGAAGTAGAATTTCTGAATTAAAATATTTTGTAAAAATTCATTTCTGAATCTGGACCACCACGGTCACTAGCTGAACTACAACACGTTACTAGCGGCATTGATAAATGGTAGTTAGTGGGGCTCAATGGGCTATAATTTTCCATAATATTTAAAATGGTTAGAGCTCATTTAATATTTTTCAATATATATTATTTAGCATTGTTTTTTTTTAAGGAAGTAATTTACAAATGTAAATGTACATTTACTCCCCTTCCCTTCTGGTTTTTGGGGACACAGTCATGGCCTACCCTACTCCCTGCCCCTTTGCGCTATCATGCACCCAAGAGGAGAGCAGTCTCTTTAGTGTAGGAAGCACAGGGACTGCTATGGAGCCCATTGCTGTGCCTCTCATCTTCACTGCAACCCCTGTGCAACCATGAAGCAGCAGGGAACAATCTGGCCCTAAGAAAATGAGCCCAAACGAAAGCCCCAGATTCAAACACACACATCCAGTTTTGTGGGAGCTCAGATCCAGGTCCAGTGTAACCCCTCACCAAAACTACCCTAACTTTGTGGAAATTCAGTTTCAAACTTTGCAACTTAGGATCACTACTAGTTAACACTCAAATGTCATGTTATTTCTTACATGTAAAAAAAAAAAAAAAAGCCAGATGATATACTGTACTTCCTCAATGTACTATTGATCAGTCTGCTTACCCTTAACTACCTCTTTATATTTTATTTATAGACTGGCCTTATTGTTGCCTGTTACCAAGGTTTTGTGGATATTGTAATAGCCTTAGCACAATGCCCTCATGTTGATGTAAACTGGCAGGACAATGAAGGGAACACGGCTCTAATTACAGCTGCGCAGGCAGGTAAGGCTCTTCCTCTGTTTCACCTTTATGTATCAGATTTACGGCGGTGTGTTTGTCATAACCATTGCTTTGGGGACAAAAACTGTGACTCTTAGGGGTTTTTTCCACAATGGCTTGTGGAATTTATAAACCCAGCTAGTTTATACCGAAGCAAAGCTCTCATGAATCTTTTACAAGTTCAGTATATATAAATAGCAAATTCAAACCATATCTTTTGTAGTGGAGTATGGGAGAGTAACCAGGGTCTAAGTAATGGGACTAAACCATTAATTGTTAACAGATGTTTTTAATTATTTTAACTTCAAAATAAATGAAATTTTGTTCAAAAATGTGATCCTGTGACTTTTTTTTATTTTGTTTTTTTCCTTTTGAATTTTCTGTTTTTCTTCCATGATAAACAACTAGTCATAATGAGGTTAATACAGTATATTATGTAGTTGCAATGTGTTCATAACTGTAGCTTTCTTTCACATACCTTGCACATAGCTTGATGGCCTGTGGTCATTGCTAAATATTGGAAATAAAATTAAGGAGCTATGTGACAACTCGGAAGTATTTTAACTGCAAATATGTTATTTAGTCATTCCCTGTTAAGGACAAGGAATCTGGTCAGATATTGTGGGCCTGATTCAGCATTCACTAATACTGGTTTTATATCAGGGTAACTACATTGACTTCAGTGGAGATACTCCTAATTTACACTGGAGTGAGAGAAAAATCAAAGAATCACTCTGCATGTTTTATCCCACCCAGAGACAAATGTGTGTTTATTTCTAGCATGAATATACTCATAATCAACTAACTGTTGATTATTGTTAAAAACTAAAATACTGTGCCTTAATTTTAAAGACTGCTGTAGTCATGTACTGTAAGTGGATACAAAATGCTGAAGTGACTCAGAAAAGAGAGGTGACAAATATGATTAGGATCTATATCTACAGGCCAAATACAGACTCTTTTTGTCTGTGGTGTTGAGCCCAAAACAGCTCTGCAGCCCTACCGGGCTCTGCAGCTATGCTTATCTAAGCAAATTGTCTAGCTTGGTCCTCAGAGGCAATCATGTAACAGCTAAGTGGATGCCCAACCTTCTCCCCTCCCCAGGCATGGAATCCATGATGTACTTACTGTATTTATTTGTTTCAAGTGTTGTAGCCGTGCTGGTCCCAGGATGTTAGAGAGACAAGATAGGTGAGGTAGTATCTTTTATTGGACCAGCTTCTATTAGTGAAAGAGACAAACTTTCAAACTTACACAGAGCTCTTCTTCAGGTCTGGAAAATGCACTCAGAGTGTCAGGGCTAAATACAAGGTGGAGCAGATAAGGAGTTAACACACGTTGCAAGAGACCATTCAAGGTGAAGTGCGCAGTTAACCCCCCTACAGTCACAAGACAAAGGAGGCCTAGGCTATGTTTACACTACCACTTATATTGGCAAAACTTATGTCGCTCAGGGGTGTGAAAAAAGATACCCGAGTGACATACTTTTCACTGGCGTAAGTGGCAGTGTGCACAGCGCTATGTCAGCAGGAGAGCTTCTCCCACCGAATAGCTACCACCACTCACTGAGGTGATTTTATTATGTCAGCATAGAGTGGCTACATGAGCAATTTTACAGTGACACAGCTGCTAGAGTAGACATGGTCATAGTGGGTTACAGATTGTTGTAATGGGCCGTACATCCAGTGTCTTCATTAAGTCCATGATTTTTGGTGTCTAGCAGAGTAATGAATTTAAGCTTAGTGGATCATAGTGTTGTTACTGTGATTTTTCTATATGTGTAAAAGTTAGGTACCATGAAGCTCAGGGTCACAAAACCTATGTCCTTTTGTCGATCTAAGCCTTAGTATCTCCGACTGGCAGCGAGTGTGAGGTTCTGCAACTTTGAAGTTACAGACCCTTGAGATAATTAATTCTGACATATGTTACTTAAGAGGATTTATATCTAGTGTTGAGGAGTTCCAGATCTGAGATCAGAGGAACTGAAGGAATGTAATAATTAGCAACAATTAGGTTGATATACATACATACAGCCAGACCTATCCCATCCACAGGACAGACTGGGGCAACTGCCCCGGGCCCCGTGCTTTGGGATGCAGGGTCCAGGGTGGCCTAGGGGGTTAGCAGAGGGCCTAGCACTGGCAGCAATGAGCGATCCAGCCTCAGCCCATCCTGCTCCGTCCCCCGGCTCCCAGCATCACTCGGGGGAGAGGGCAGAAGCCAGAAAGAGGTGGGGTGGGGGTTTAGGGGAAGGGGTGGAATGTGGGTGGGGAGGGAGTGGGGCAGGGGTGGGAAGAGGCAGGGTTGGGCAGGGGAAGGGGCAGGGCCTGAGGGAACGAGTGGAGAGGGGGCGGGGCCTAGGATGGAGGGGGTAGGTTGTCCCAGGTCCCGCACCCCCCCTAGGTATGGCCCTGCATACAGCATACATTTAATGTTACATTTAATGGACAGCATCACACAAGTGGTACAGCCGTAGTAATCAAGTCTCTTTTAAAAGCTGTTGTTTAAAAAAGAAAATTATATAGTTTAATGATACATTTCTATGCCCTAGTTACCACAAAATTTGTTTGGCAGCGAACTGGACATGCATAAACATTATTTATTTAGCAATAAAAACTAGTATTACCTTTGCTGCTAGTAAATATTTGGCTTTACCTGGCAATTTTTTTTGTATTATTCTGAAAAAGGAAATGATGGATTATTTGCTACTTAAGAAATCACTTGGAGGTAGTAATTATAAAATGTTTAAGTTTTTTCAGAATTGCCTTATTTATAGCGCTTTCTGAATAGAATCAGGAGATCTTACATGCTCTGTAACCTGTTTTTCTTTTAGCTGCTTCTGATGTATATTTGGCCCATAAAAGATTTAGAGTTAAGGCTGGCTCTTTTCTGACCTTTATACTTAATTATAATGAGCTCAGAATTAATCTACAGTGCTGACATTGTCTCGACAGACATTGACTGGCCACTGTCAGTATTTTATATTGATCCCAAAAGCAATTGAGACTGACAGTAGTCAGCAGAAGTTTATACAAGCTTATAAATATTTGTTTTTACTTATTTTCCCCTTTGTAATCCTGTGCCAGAGTCTTGATACCAATTATTTTATACATTATTACAAGATACTGTTGTGTTAATACAGATTATCGTGTGGTTAACATCGCAGTCAGTGGAGTTAACATGGAATATAGTTGCTACTTAATTCTAAGTAGTAGCCTAGAGCAATATACTGTAGACGGCTGAGTATATATTTTATGTGGGGTTTTTTTTGAATTTTCAAGTATATTGTCAATAACCTTTTCTAATACAATATTTTTAAACTTTAGAATGATCCTCTCTCATGTCTTCTGTTTTTCTTATTTGGTTAGGCCGTGTCTACACTACAAAATTAAGTCGACCTAACTTACGTCGGCATAGAACCACTGCAAGTAATTACATTGCTTGTGCGTGTCTACAGTTCACTCCTTCTGTTAGAGGTGCACATCCTCACCAGGAGAACTTGTATCAATTGTACTGTTAGTGTGGGATAGCTCCTGAAAGGTAACATTCGATGTGAGTAATGCAGTGTTTACACTGACACTCGGTCGACCTAACTACATTGACCTTGACTCTATGCTGTTTGTGGAGGTGGAGTTATTAAGTTGGTGCAGCAGGGCAGTTACATTGGCGGTACTGAAATTTAAGTGTAGACAGTTCCATAGTTAGGTTGATGTAAGCTGCCTTATGTCCACCTAACTCTGTAGTGTAGACCAGACTTTAGTTACTTTCTTTCTCCCCTCCGCTCCCCATAACTTGCAGTTACTACTTTCTTGCAACTTTTGGTTGGTTTCCTCCCCGACCCCAAAGTTGCTCTCATTAGCTTTCCATGCTAATTGGGTAGACTGGCCCACCATTGAAATCAATACATTTGTTAAACGAACCTAGTTGTTCAGTTATTTGTGTTGAACTGTAATTTGCTACTAAAGACCTAAAGATGCCTCTCTTTACTATGACGTGTGTAATTACATACACACACACAATAGCTGCATTGAAAAATGGAACACCTGTCACTCCCCACAGCTGTGGAGAGCCCATTCCCCAAGACTACTCTTTCCCTTTGATTTCTGGGCTGTTGATGCTGCTAGGTTGGCCCCTCCTCAGCTAGCCTGGCAGTACCAGTGCTACCTGCCAGATCCTGGTTATTGTAGTGATACATAACTGCCAGGGGCAGCTCTGTGTATGAGCTTTTGTGAATTATTTAAGGAGTTTATTTGTAAACAGTTTGCTTGAATTATATTCTTTAAAGAAATCATGTGCATTTGGTGCTGGTGAATGGCATCACCTTGATATACAAAGCTCTCTGTCTATCCCACGTACACTGCCCTGCCAGCATTTATCTGGGGCAATGGAATAGTTGAGTTTCCTTGGCTCTTGAAGTTCTTGGCTTCTCTGCTGAATCTGCCAATTACTGCAGAGTGTGCTGGTGAGTTTGTGATGTGGGAGCTGAAACTGAGATCCATTGAGATAGCCTCCTGTAGAGACCACCAAACATCCACTAGATAGGAGTAAATTTTAATCTGTACTGAGTTTGGCCAAATTTAAACCAGTAACCAGAGGTAAAAGGCTCACTAGCAGTGTCCTGAGCCATCTAGTCACCCAATACATGCTGATTTAATAGGGGGGTTAATAGACACCTTTATTAAATCCAAAAAAGAAAATTTTACTTACTGGTGACTGTTATTCATAGATTCATAGACTCTAGGACTGGAAGGGACCTCGAGAGGTCATCGAGTCCAGTCCCCTGCCCTCATGGCAGGACCAAATACTGTCTAGACCATCCCTGATAGACATTTATCTAACCTACTCTTAAATATCTCCAGAGATGGAGATTCCACAACCTCCCTAGGCATTTTATTCCAGTGTTTAACTACCCTGACAGTTAGGAACTTTTTCCTAATGTCCAACCTAAACCTCTCTTGCTGCAGTTTAAGCCCATTGCTTCTTGTTCTATCCTTAGAGGCTAAGGTGAACAAGTTTTCTCCCACCTCCTTTTTAGATACCTGATTCTCCGAGTCCCCTCTGTGGAGGGCCACTTGTAGGGTTTGGTGCTCTCTGGTTTGATCTTAAATAACTTTACAAACAGCATGTCCATTGGGTCACATAAGCAGCTCCTTCTCCCATGACTTCAGCGTTTGAGTCTTCATAGGTGAGTGTATCCCTCCACTGCCTCACTCTTTTCTTCCACACCATGGAATCCTAAACTGAGATAAGAACTCTGAGAAAGAGGAGAAGGTGACAAGGAAATGTGAATGCAAAGAACAACAGTTACCAGTAACTGACCTTTCTTCTTTGAGGGACTCTGTGCATTCCCCCACATGGGAGATAGTGAACAGCATCACCAAAGATGAATGGCAGGCTGAGGAGTTCTATAATTAAATAAATATTGCAGAGCTACCTGCCCAAACCTAGTGTCTAAACAGAAGGCCAGGTTTAATGAATTGTGCTTAGTGATGGTGTGAGCCAGACTCCAAGCGGCTGTTCTGCAAATCTCCCTGCTTTAAATATGCCAGGAAGCAGTACCTGTGGCTATGGTCCGAGTTAGTTCATAGTATTTCAAACTATTATCAGTAATTGATTTTTCCTAGCTGCATGGTATTCCCATTTAAAATAATCACTGGAACAAACTCCCAGGCCACTGAAATAGCAATTTTAAAAAAAATAAGTGTAATTATTACACCAAGATCGTTGTTGTTTTAATCTGAAATTATTCTTTCATGTGCTGTACAGAGTAGTAAATCCACACTATTTGATTTGTAAGATTATATAAAACAGTGGAAATATATGGCTGAGATGTGCATCCTCAGAAATGTTCTCACAGGGTCTGAATCCAAACAGTATTTGGGTGTAGATAAGGTGATTCTATGGAATTTCACAGTCTCAGACACATCTTTTGTGTGCAGTTCAGCAAAGGAAACATATAGATGATAAGCAGGCCTGCAGTGTTTAGTGAGGCTGTATGAAGGACTCGTCTATTATATTTTGTAGATTGAGGTTAAAAGAAAGCTCTTTGATGTGTAGAATGTCATGGTTATTCTGACACTCTGATCTGAGCATCAGGATCTGTCAAGATGCTGGCAGCAGAATTGCTTTTAAAACCTCAGATTAGCAAAGGTTTTAGTAGAGAAATGAATTCAGCTCACTGAAGTTCATTTGCTTTTTGAAATGTGAGATGTACATCTTTGCAAAGATAGCATCCAGCTCAAGGGTTTTTCTAAATGGACAACCTTGAAATAGTATAGGGAGGGAGCTGTACTTTCAGCTTAGTAATATTGAGAAGCAGCTACAAACTACCCAATTTGGCATGCAAATCACAGGTTTGAAAAATGGCCAGCATGCCTCTGTAACTTGCTTGCCCATCTCTCAGCATCTCTTCCAGCCAAAGCATTTTTTTTCAGAGACAACATGCCTGTTGTCTAGAATTGTAAATTCATCACAGCCTAAAACAGGTTATGTCTAAAAGATGGTAGAGGGTTTTAAATATAGATTTATAAATTCTAAGAGGGGAACAAGATTGAGTGGGTGGATGTAGTGGGACAGTGAAGAAAGGATGGAGGTAGGGTTGCTGAGCGTCCGGTTTTCGACCAAACGCCTGGTCAAAAAGGGACCGGTGCTGACCAGGCTGGTAAAAGTCAGTCCATTTGGTGGCGCAGCAAGGGCCCAGGGTTAAGGTAGGCACCCTGCAGCTGCCAGAAACGGCCACCAGATCCCTGCAGCCCCTACACGCATGGGCAGCCAGGGAGGCTCTGCATTCTGCCCCTGCCCCTAGGGCCATCTCCACAGCTCTTATTAGTGACTAATGAGAGCTGCAGGGGTGGCGCCTGCATGTGTGAAGGCAGTACCCAGAGCCTCCCTGGCCGTCCATGCACCTAGGGGCTGCAGGGACCTGGGAGCCATGGAAAGCGCCCCCTGGACCCCCTGCCCCAGCCCCTTCCTGCACCCCAAACCCCTCATCCCCAACCCCATCCCGGAGCCCACACCCCAAGCCAGAGCCCTCACCCCTTCCTGCACTCTGAACCCCTTGGCCCCAGCCCAAAGCTCATACCCCCAGCCCAGAACCCATATCCTCCCACCCCAAGCTTCTGCTCCAGCTCAGAGCCCCCTTCCCGCACCTCAACCCGCTTCCCCAGCCCAGTGAAAGTGAGTGAGGGTGGGGGAGAGTGAGCAATAGAAGGAGAATGGGATGGAGTCTGCAGGGGTGGGGTCTTGGAGATGGGTTTCGTAGAAGCGGCAGGACAGGGGTATTTGGTTTTGTGCGATTAGAAAGTTGGCGACCCTAGATGGGAGATTGAGGAAGATGAAGGTAATAAAAGAATGACAAAAAGAGTGAGGAAGAAATGTGAAAATGGTAATGAAGGAGCGATTGTTGTGAAAGGAGAAAAGAAAGTGGGATGAGAGGATAACAAAATGGGGAAGAGAAGAAAAAAATAGAGGAAGAAAAACAATGCAAAAACAGAAGGAAAGAATACTACATGGAGTAAAAGGAAAGAAAAAGTAATGAAGGAATAAAAAATGGAAACAGAAGGGAAAAAAGGGAGGAAGATACAGTACAGTAACTTTATTTCATAAAGGTTAATTCAACAATACAATAAAGTAATAATAATAATAATAATACTAAAATCTCAGGGTCTAGATGCACAATGTTGCTGCTGCTGGATAGCAATTGCTCTAGCCAGGCATGAGTGATAACAGGTGCTGTTATTCAGTGGGAACCCTTATTTGCTCACTCTTTCAAAACACCTGCTGGATGCCAGTGTGTTATATGGACCAGCTACCTATCAATCTCTAGCACAGTTATGTAGTAATTATGGAGTATATAGAATTGCACATTAGAATAATTCCTTTACATTAATGAGGATGTAAAAACCAATCATACAAAGTATTGAGAATGTTATGGAAGGTGCTGAGCAGCCTCCATTCTGCGGATCTGTCAGGAGGCACTCGATATCTTACAGGACTGGACTCTACATTCGCAGGCACAAATCAATGTTTCAACTAGGATGTTTCAAAACAGATTCTCTCCTTTTTTTCTTCTTGATATTACACACATTTTCAGGACAGTGAGTGAGTTACATCATCACAGTGAGTGAGTTACATAGGTGCTGGAACTGGGGGCTCTGGGGGAGGTGCTGCTGCACCGCCTGGCTTGAAGTGGTTTCCATCATATATAGGGCTTACAGTTTGGTTCAATGGATTTCAGCATCCCCACTATACAAATTGTTCCAGCACCTCTGGACATCATGCCGGCTTACATGCAGAAATAACAACAAGGCAGCTGTAATCCAGTGGTTAGGGCCCCGAACTAGAAGTCAAGAGGCCTAAATGATGTGTATTCTTGGGGAAAGTCATTCCACCTTCCTGTCTCAGTCCCCACAACTGTAAAATGGAGATAATGATATTTACCTTCCTTGTAAAGCATGGATGGAAAATAATAATTCCTAAATAAAGATAGCCTGGGGAGCCTTTGCATATAGTGCACTGAATCTGCATGCTGCTGCTGACATTATTATTTATTATTATTTTTGTAGTACAGCAGTGCCTAGCAGCCCAACCAAAACCATTGTACCAGGCCCTTTCAAACCAAATAGAAAAGACATTCTAGTGGACTGGCCAGGCCAGGCATAAAGTGAGTCACGGAGCATGTCTTTGAGGGCACTGATACACTTCACAGAAAATAAGCTTGGCGTATGTATGAGTTAAGCTATGATTGATTACTTATACTGTATAGACACTCCTCTAGTTGCATAAGAATGGCCATACTGGGTCAGACCAAAGGTCCATCTAGCCCAGTGTTCTGTCTTCCAACAGTGGCCAATGCCAGGTGCTTCAGAGGGAATGAACAGAACAGGTAATCATCAAGTGATCCATCCCCTGTTGTCCATTAGCAGCTTCTGGCAAAACCGGGGCTAGGGACACCATCCCCGCCACCCTGGCTAACAACCATTGATGGATATATCCTCCAAGAATTTATCTAGTTTATTTTTGAACCCTCTTATAGTCTTGGCCTTCACAACATCCTCTGGCAATGAGTTCCACAGGTTGACTGTGCGTTGTGTGAAAAGATACTTCCTTTTTTTTTTTAAACCTGCTGCTTGCATTTGGTGACCCCTAGTTCTTGTGTTATGCGTAGGAGTAAATAACACTTCCTTATTTACTTTCTCAATACCCGTCGTGATTTTATAGATCTCTATCATATCCCCCCTTATTCCTCTCTTTCCAAGTTAAAAAGTCCTAGACTTTTTAATTTCTCCTCATATGGAAGCTGTTCTATACCCCTAATCATTTTTGTTCTCTTTTCAAAACCTTTTCCAATTCCAATATTCCTTTTTTGAGATGGGGCAACCATATTTGCACGCAGTATTCAATATGTGGGCATACCATGCTGTGATGTTCCCCTCTGGTGTTATCTGGACCGGTGATCTGCTAGGTCACTCCAATCCGTGACTCTGAGGAGCCAGTCTTACTCTGCTCTGCTGTGAGAACCCCCACACCTGGACTGTTCACGCACAGCCTCTGGCATGTAAGCTGCTTCTTGGATTGTGCAACCAAATGACACTAGCCAGTATCTCTAGTCCCAGATACAACCCTAGGAATCTCCATCTTGGTGTCCAGTTATGCCCGCTGGACGTTGCATGCTTATATAAGTTCGTCAATTTAACAAATAAATTGATATGTACCAGGCTTGTTATCCCAAGGGGAGTCTCTGAAATGCTTCAAATCAAACGCACTGCTTCAGATAGAATAAACAAATTTATTAACTATAAAGATAGATTTTAAGTGATTATGTGTCAAAGCAAAACATAGGTCAGATTTGGTCAAATGAAATAAAAGCAAACCACATTCTAAGCTGATTGTAACACTTTCAATGCCCTTACAAACTTAGATGCTTCTCAGCATAGGCTGGCTGGTTACTCTTCAGCCAGGCTCTCCCCTTTGATCAATGTTCAGTTGCTTGGTGTGGTGTCTGTAGATGTAGGTGGAAGAGAGAGGAAGAACATGGCAAATGTCTCTCCCTTTTATCATGTCCTTTCTTTTCTCTTGTCTTTGCCCCCCTCCCTTCAGAGTCCGGTGAGAATTACCTCATCATAGTTTCAAATTGCTCAAAGGTGTGTGTGTGGGGGGGGGTGACTCCCTCAATAGTCCAACAAATTCTTTTGTTGCTGCCTATGCCAGCGTCCTTTGTTCCTGTGAGGATGGGCTGTCATTGTCCCATACTTGCCCTAATGAGGTGTGAACTGCCTCTCTGCTCTTGGAGAGTTTTTGCCTGGGCTTATTTTAAGCATGAGGATACATTTTCAGCCTCATAATTACATACATGAAATTATAACCCAGGGGTAGGCAACCTATGGCACGCGTGCCAAAGGCGGCAACGAACTGATTTTCGGTGGCACTCACACTGCCCAGGGTCTGGCCGCCAGTCTGGGGGGGCTCTACATTTTAATTTAATTTGAAATGAAGCTTATTAAACATTTTAAAAACCTTATTTACTTTACATAAAACAAAGTTTAGTTATATATTATAGACTTATAGAAAGAGACCTTCTAAAAACATTAAAATGTATTACTGGCACGCAAAACCTTAAATTAGAGTGAATAAATGAAGACTCAGCACACCACTTCTGAAAGGTTGCCGACCCCTGTTATAACCTATAGCCTTACTATAACATTACTGTAACAACAATGCTCAGTGCATCATGAGCTTTCCAAAGACATCTGACATGACAAACTTTGCATTGGATACCACACAATCATTTTACAAGGATGAACATGGGGATGCTGAGGGTTCCCCCGAGGTACAGAGCATCACACATGGATTTATATAGAGACAGTATGATATTCTCTATCTTATTATGTATCCATCTCTTAAAGATTCCCAACATTCTGTTTGCTTTTTTGACTGCCACTGCACATTGAGTGGATGTGTTCAGAGAACTATCCACCATGACTCCAAGATCTCTTACCTGAGTAGTAACAGCTAATTTAGACCCCATCATTTTATATGTATAATTGGGATTATGTTTTCTGACGTGCATTACTTTGCATTTATCAACACTGAATTTAATCTGCCATTTTCTTTCCCAGTCACCCAGTTTTGTGAGATCCCTTTGTAATTCTTCGCAGTCTGCTTTGGACTTAACTATTTTGAGTAGTTTTGTATAATCTGCAAATTTTGCCACCTCATTGTTTACCCCTTTTTCCAGATTGTTCACCTATGTGTCTGATAATTCTGCTCTTTACTATAATTTCAACCAGATTGTCCAGTACCGAAGTTAGGCTTATTGGATTGTAATTGCTGGGATCACCTTTGGAGCCTTTATAAAAATTGGCATCACATTAGCTTTCCACCAGTCATCTGGTACAGAAGCTGATTTAAACGATAGATTACAGATTACAGTTAGAAGTTCTGAAATTTCACATGTGAGTTCCTTCAGAACTCTTGGGTGAATACCATATGGTCCTGGTGATTTATTACTGCTTAGTTTAACAATTTGTTCCAAAACCTCCTCTAATGACTCCTCAATCTGGGACAGTTGCTCAGATTTGTCACTTAAAAAGAATAGCTCAGGTTTGGGAATCTCCCTCACATACTTAGCCGTGAAGACCAATGCAAAGAATTAATTTAGTTTCTCTGCAATGGCCTTATCGTCATTGAATGCTCCTTTAACAGCTCGATCGTCTAGTGGCCCCACTGGTTGTTTAGTAGGCTTCCTATTTCTGATGTGCTTAAAAAATATATATTATCTTTTGTGTCTTTGGCTAGCTGTTCTTCAAATTCTTTTTTGGCCTTCCTAATGATATTTTACACTTGCCAGAGTTTATGCTCCTTTATGTTTTCCTCACTAAGATTTAACTTCCACTTTGTAAAGGATGCCTTTTTGCCTCTTACTGCTTCTTTTACTTTTGTTTAGCCATGGTGACTCTTTTTTTAGTTCCCTTACTATGTTTTTTAATTTGGGGTATACATTTAAGTTGAGCCTCTATTATGGTGTCTTTAAAAATTTACTCGGTCTTGTGCTGTGCTCCACTTTGCAAGTCACCGATGAAACAGTACCATGCTTAGAAAAAGTGAGTTTAGTTGTATTTAATGTGATGTATAAGAAATTAAACAGCACAAGGTTTCCATAAACAAGTAATAATGTACAAATTGTACAGGTTCTCTCTAAGCTAGTCATGGAGTGAATGAAAAACAGACACTTCAGCTGGACAACAATCTCTCCCCAGGTCTTTAAATAAGAAACATGCACAGAGACCACTCGGAACTCTTGATGGTTGGGTGGGAGAACAATTTAAAGGTGTGTGTGGGGGCACGTGACCACGTCTTTCCATGCATACATCACCTCTGGGCCCTTTCCCACTCCCCCTGCACCTCCCATGCCTTCTCGCTCTTACTCCCCTCACAGAGCTCCTTCCTTGCTTCCTTCTCCTATTGCCTCCCCACTGAGCCAGAGTGGGCTCTGATACCTACCGCCGAGCAGGTTACTGCAGCTGCGAGCAAGGAAGGGACAGTATTCAGAGAGCTTTCCATGCCTGCTCTGGCGTTGCTGTGCTGCCAGCCCCATCTCTCTTCCCTGCTCCAGGTGCCTCCTAGCAGGACTCAGCAGGAGTGCTTGGTGTGGGTGCCTTTCCCTGGCATGTCCCCCTCAGCCACACTCAGCCAGACTCCCACCTTGGCAGAAATCAGGGAAGGGGGACTTGTGACACCACATGTTCCTTCCCCCACGCAGGTCAAAGAACTGGTTACCATATGCTGAGCACAGGATTCTTGGTAGGAGGTACACCAAGCATACAGACCAAAAAACTCTGATGTTGGAAAATATTTTGCCCCCATTCTGCAGCTTCCTAGTGTCATGCTTCCTCATTCGCAATCCCCTTTCACACCCTCTAAGTGCTGTGACTTTCTCCTACTCCCACTAAACTACTGTATGTATAGCAGCCCAAGGTTACTGCCGCTATGGATCAGATTTTACATCTGTCATTAATCAGCAATAGCATGCAATTCAAATATATCCACGGTAACTTCTTCTTAGAGCTTCATGAAGCTTTTGTAGCAAACCTGAAATCACACAATACACACCTGGTTTCAGGTTAGGTACAAACTCTAGCATTCACCGAGGTTCACTGAAACACTGGTGAAATTTCAAGAGAACCTGGGCCAAATTCATGGCTTTGTATCAAAACCATATAACAGGTTGAACTCAAAATAAGGTGAAATTTGGCATTTATGACTGTTTTAACTTGAGTTTGTGTTTCTTTGAACCCGAAATTTGAAGCAAACCTCAGGGTACATAAACCCCGGTGGATTGAAATTGAAGAGGTTTGCATGAATTCCTGTGATATTGAACAGCTGAGTTCCACACAGTTCTGCTTAATTTTCTTTGTTACTTTGCTGCTATTTTTTGTCTTCACTTGAAATTAGATCCAATTCCCTGGGGAGCTTTGACTATGATTTCCTCCATCCCACTCCCCATCTGTGTCAAATAGCCCAATCTGTAGTTATATTTTTGGCAACATAAAGTAGAGCATCTTTAACCATAATTAACATAGAGATTTTTAAAAAAATCATTTATGTGTATATAATGCTGTTGTTTTAAATGTCCGCACTATTCTGATGTTCTCTAGACATCCCTGGTTGAAAAGAAGTGTTTCTGCTACATTGAGGCTTTCAGGCTAGGCAGAGGGATACTTACACATGAAGAGAAACTGAGCATTCTGGGGCCAGTCCTGCAAACCTTCTGGGCACAGAGATTCCATTAGTGTTAATTGTCTTCATTGTCTTATTTGTGACTTGATCCTGCTCCCATTGAAGTCAATAGGAGTTTTGCCAGCTACTGCAACATGATCAGAATTGGGGCATTTGTTCATGTTATGGGCCCAGTTGAAAATGAGTGTAAATCATCGCCACTCTAATTTGGAATTTTTTTTACATCTAGTTTGCACTCATTTTGTACTGAACTAAGTGATGGCACAAGGTGCAGGGCCATTATGCTTTTGGCCTTCAATTTCTTTGATTCAGTTTAAACTTTTGTTTTAGGTTGTCTATGAAATTGCTTGAGTTTCAAGGAAGTTTCTGGTTAAACAAATAGGTTGGTGGGATTTGGCAAACCTCAGAGAAGGGTGAGACTGAAAACATTGTTAACGCTACGACTACAGATATATCTAAAACCATTTAACTGGCAAAAAAATCGCTTTTCCTGCCTTCCAGAAGAAGTGTAGGATTGAGTTGGTGCAAACAACTGCTGATGAAAACTGCACCAGATGTGCTGCAACAAATTTATTTTAAAAATTGCTCTGTCTGAATTAAAATCTGCTTCAGTAACATTTCTGGATACACTTGACAGCCATGCATCGCAGAATATCCAGCTGGACTGGAGAGTGAGATGACAGAACATTTTTTACAGCTCACAGTAGTTAAGTTGTGATTGTTCCAGCTGGTTGACAGACTGCATTATTATACAAACCATCATAAAATAAATGATAAGTGAAGGGAAAACTGTTTTGAATAAGTCATAATGGCACTAGATGTTTGTCATCTTCTGTTAGTCCAATTATAAGGGCTTGATGTTTTAATTGGTCTTCAGACTGTTAGCTCCGTAACACTTATTATTTTAGCCAGTGATAGTCTTCCAGTGCTCTGCATGTCCCTGCTAACACCAGTGACCCTGACACACAAACCAAAGGAAGTGAAAGGCAGCAATGGCCATTTTTGGAGAGTAAAACTTGACAGCAGAACATCAGTCACATTGATTTTACTGTGAAGCCAGTAAAGAAGCCCCACTAGCCCAGGGCTGGCTCTACAATTTTCACCGCCCCAAGCAGCACGGCGAATTGCCACCGCAGACAGCGGGGGCAGTCCTTGTGCCCTTAGAGCGGCAGGCGCGTTTCCACAGCGGCGGCAAATCGGTGGCAGCTTCTATGTTTAGCTGAAGCCACTCTGGACAGCTAAACATAGAAGCTGCCGCCAAATTGCCGCAGCAGCGGAAACGCGCCTGCCGCCCTAAGAACACATGGACTGCCCCCGCCGCCACCAGCGGCAATCGGGCGCGCTGACTGGAAGCAAAACAACAGGGACTGCTGCCCCTTGCAAATTGCCGCCCCAAGCACCAGTTTGGAATGCTGGTGCCTGCCCTGCGCTGGCCTGTTGCTAATAGGTGGCTCTCCACAGCCAGGCAGGAAAGAAATGGTAAAAAGAGTAAAAAAAGAACACAAATAATCCCTTTGTCTAATATCAACTCACCCGAAGTTCTGTTGAGATTTTCAGCTCTGACTGCCCAGTGAAAGTGGGGGGAGGGATAGCTCAGTGGTTTGAGCATTGGCCTGCTAAACTCAGGGTTGTGAGTTCAATCATTTAGGGAACTGGGGCAAAAATCTGTCTGGAGGTTGGCCCTGCTTTGAGCAGGGGGTTGGACTAGATGATCTCCTGAAGTCCCTTCCAACCCTGACATTCTATGATTAATCAGGCTCCATGATTTTAGAGAAAAGGATCCAGCTGTCTGCACATCTCCACGGCAGTATCTCATCCAGTTCTTTAAAAATACATGTGTACAATTAATAACTTCACACTTGCATCAGACCTACCATTTTCAAAGGGTTTTAGGGTTTGGTTTTCCCACAACCCCTGTGTATGGGCCAGGATGTCTTTGCACTGTCCTAATAGCAGACCCTGATGCATTCTATGTTTTGGCCAGGGCCAGCTCCAGGCACCAGCTCAGCAAGCAGGTGCTTGGGGTGGCCAAGGGGAAGGGGCAGCATGTCAGGCTCTTTGGCAGCAATTCAGCAGTGGGTCCCTTGGTCCCTCTCAGAGGGAAGGACCTGCCACTGAATTGCCATCGAAGAAGAAAGCGGCACGGTGGAGCTGCTGTCGATTGCGATCGTGGCTTTTTTTTTCCCCCTTGCCACTTGGAGTGGCCAAAACCCTGGAGCCAGCCCTAGTTTTGGCTTCCCCCATTCCAGCCTTATAACTGGCACAGCCTACATCCCCTAGTGCCGCTGTGCTGGCCGGCACATTGGAGGTGGTGGAACCACACAGCTCCACCATTCCCTATCCCTTCCCACCAATATGAATTGGGGGACACATAGTATCCCCACTTACTATGACATACCACAATATGGTCCTTAGCTATTCCCCACAACAACCCCTGCAGTGGGTAAGTAAGAGTGCTATGTACATCAGTTTTTATAGAGGAGAAAGCCATATTCAGAGTCAATGTCAGAGCTGGGATTACAACCCAGGAATTCCAGGCTCCTGTTCCCATGCTCCAGTCAGACCATCAAGACGCTTGAAGAATAAATGCTACTGACTGCAGCATGTGAAAAAGGATGTGAGAATGGCATCGTATTAAGTAGCCATGGCTTGCATATTTGATAGCTGGTAGTGGTCAATTAAAAGTTTCAAGCAGTCTAAACCTCAGAGTGATTCTTAACTCTAATATTTTTCTGTAGCAATAACTCTTCTCTCCCTTGTTTTATCCTTCTACAGGGCATATAACCATTACAAACTACTTGTTGAACTATTTTCCTGGTCTTGATATTGAGAAGAGGAATGTATTTGGATTCACAGCACTGATGAAATCTGCAATGCAAGGCCGAACTGAATGTGTCAGAGCCTTAATGTTGGCAGGTATGTGAAATTATTCGCTTCATCAGTACTTCTTGCTCTGAATAAGATAGCAGTAAAACAGTGAAAAGCTGGCCTGTCCAGTATTTACTTTATTAAGAGGTGTGGTGGAGCTATTGATACAAATGAAAACAATTTCTGAATGTCTTGTAAATAGAGACGTGAAGCCGTTTTATTATTATATATTATTATTATTGTTACAATAGTACTTCACAGTGCTCTTGAATTTCCATCTGAGCATCTCAACGGAAATTACAAGCATTCATTGCTTTAGACTTGCATCATCCATGAGAAGTAGATAAGTATTTTTATCTGCAATTTTTCAGATGGGGGAAACTGAGGCATAGGAGGTTAAATAACTTGTTCAAGGTCACACTGTATGTTTGAGACAAACTAAGGAACAAAACACAGATCTCCTATGGTCATGCTTTACCAACAGTCTATCTGTTCTTACAATATTAGAATAGTAGAGGACAGTAATTTTTTCTTTTTAATCATGGTAAAACAGGGGGCCAGATACATTGCTACAAAATTGGGCCTGAAAGATTTGAAAAACTTAGGATGATTTTTGACTTTATAAGAAAACCCAGAAGTTTTGATGTGATATTGAGTTTCATTACAAACATTTCACACAGCTCAAATACTATGAATATGATACAATATTAAAATATGATCTGATAACTATGTGTCCAGAACTATAAAGCTACCTACTGTTAAATAATAAGACTTGATAAGCTGTGTATGGTAGTTGGATATAACTCCTTCTTAGGGTATGTCTACACAGCAAAGAAGAATCCACAGCTGGCCTGTGCTAGCCAACTTGGGCTCGTGGAACTCGGGCTGTGGGGCTGTTCCATTGCCATGTAGACTTCCAAGCTTGGGCTGGAGCCCAGCGTCTGGGATCCTTTATCCCCACAGAGTCCTAGAGCCTGGGCTCCAGCTTGAGCCTGGAAGCTTACACAACAATGAAACAGCCCTGTAGCCCGAGCCCTGCAAACCTGAGTCTACAGCTGGCGTACGTAGACTGTGTAGACCAGTGGTGGACAACCTGTGGCCCATGGGTCGCACGCAGCCCGTCAGGGCAATCTGCTGACGGGTCACAAGACAGTTTGTTTACATTGACCGTCCGCAGGCACGGCTGTCTGCCGTTCCCAGTGGCCACGGTTCGCCATTCCCGGCCAATGGGAGCTGCGGGAAGCGATGGCCAGTACGTCGCTGCAGCCCGCGCCGCTTCCCGCAGCTCCCATTGGCTGGGAACGGTGAACTGCAGCCACTGGGAGCTGCGGGCAGCCATGCCTATGGACGGTCAATATAAACAAACTGTCTCACAGCCCATCAGCAGATTGACCCGACGAGCCGCGGGCAGCCTGCAGGCCACAGGTTGCCCACCACTTGTGTAGACATTCCCTTACTTGGCATTGTTGCTCTTTGAGCAATCATTATACAGTGGATCATGTAAAAAACTAAATAAAATAAAAACCGTGCATCCCTTATGTCTGAGTACATATAACTTTATGCCATTAAGCACAATTTATAGAATGTTTAGCATGTTCTTTTGTGAAGGCCAGGGCTCTATAATGTGTATTTCAGAAAAGGAGGAAACACTTTCCTTGATTATCCTATTAAACTGATATCAAGTCATGAGAAAGGAAAATATATTGTTATAGCCACTTAATTACAAATAGCGAATTGGAATAACTGCATTCTGCATGGATTTTGAAATATGATTTATTTATTACAAGACTCATTTACTATTATTATTGTGGTATGGCAGAACTACTATAGTTAAGGTTGCACCATAACATCTATTTAAAGGTGGACCTTTTAAAGTCCTCTAAAATCAACATGCTTAGTCAGATTTCTTTGAAATTTAGTGTGCCTCAAGAATACACAGGTATGGTTAATGACCCAAATTTGGACTCATTTAAGCCTAGAGTTCCAGAAATATAAGCCTTGAAAAAAATACCCATTTTAAAAAGGAAAGTGTCTAGGTGGATTCCCCCCCTGATGTGGTGCAGGTCAAAATGATCTCAGTCTGTTGAGGTTTACCCAGGGTAGTACATGGCACTCACTAAATCTTTGGGGGACACAAATTGAGAACAATATTTAAGAAAATGTACATTTTTTTTACACTGTTCATGCTCCAGTGCAGAAAAATGACTAGACGGTTTCTATTCCCACCATTTTATATGCTTTATAGTTCAACACCTGAAAGTGCTTTAAAATCTGAACATTTATTCAGATTGCTTTGAAATGTGATGTGCCTCACAGGATCACTGAGTAGCATTAGTGATCCAAATTTGGGGTCATCTAACCTAGGGTTCCTGAATTACAGCAAACCCTCCCTCACCAAGTTTCCTTCTGCTGCCTTGTACTGTTACAGTGAGAGGGTCTGACTGGATAAATCACAGACCTTTTGATGGCTGTGAACTCACCCTTCAATTAACATAACTAAGGATATGTTAATCACAAGCCCGCACCTAAGGGCTTGGCTACACTTGTGAGTTAGAGCACATTAAAGCAGCCCCCGGCACCCTAACTCACGACCCATCCACACTGGCAAGGCACTTAGAGAGCTCTGACTCCGTGGCTAGAGCGCTCCTGGTAATCCACCTCGGTGAGAAGCATAACGCTTGGTGCGCTTGGGTGAAACGCCCAGGCATCAGTGTGAACGAGGTGTTGCATTACTGTGCACTGATTGGCCTCCGGACAGCCCATAATCCCCTTAAGTCAAGTGGCCACTCTTGTCTTGTTTTGGAATTGCTGCAGGAATGTGGCTATCAAATCAAACAATTACTGTGGGAGATCTGCTGCTCTTTGAATTTACAAGACAGCATGTTGACATGCTCTCAGCTCCCAAAAAACTCACTCTCTCTCCCCCCACATACACACAACATGCTCCCTGTCACACTCCACCCCACACCCCCATTTGAAAAGCACATTGCAGCCACTTGCATGCTGGGAGAGCTACCACAATGTACTGCTCTCTGTGGCCACTGCAAGTGCTGCAAATGTGGCCATGCCAGTGCGCTTTCAGCTGTCAGTGTGGACAGATTGCAGTGCTTTCCCTTCTGCGCTCTACGAAGGCTGGTTTAACTCAAAGTGCTCTATATCTGCAAGTGTAGCCATGCCCTAAGACAAAAGGAGGTTTGAATTGATAGCTGGAGGTTGCTACAATTTGTGAGTTGGGTGGCAATTTCATTTTTGGGGGAAATGTAATCAAAGGATTTGGGGGAAAAAATTAAACATCGGTATGCCTGCTGGGAGGAGAGATTTGGGGTGGAGGTGTGGGGGAGGGTGGTTTGGGGCTGTAGGGAGAGGAGGGAGGGTTATGGGAAGGGGAAATAAATGGGGTTAGATGGTAGGGGAGATGAGGTTGGGCACTTAGGTGAGGGAGGCATGGCACCCTACAGCCTTCTTAGTGCACCCCAGCCCCTCCACCCCAATCCCCATACACCCCCAGCTCTGCCAATTCACCCCAACCCTCTGAGCCTCAATCCCCTGTGGCCAAACCTTCCTGTAACTTAATCCCCTCCAGCCCTGCCAGTGCACCCCAAGACTGCTGTGAATAAGTGTTAGAAGAACATTCATTGAGAAATTGGAAGGTTCCTAGCTGACTGAAAAATGTGTGCTGTATGGCATAGAAATACTTTCTCTCAAACATAAAACTGTCAGTATTGTGGAGCAGAAACCCTGTCTGTGATGTCTCTTCCTGGTCCTGTCACAAACCTCACCCTCCAACCATTCAGCAATGTGACCAGAAATGCCATTCCACTGTCATATAGTTGTCCTTCACTCCAGGTACTGCTTGTGAGCCAGGCTATGGGAAGTGGGGTGGAATTAATAACAATAGAAATGTTTGTAAGCCAGAGAGTGAAGATTTCAGGGAGATGAGTTCCCTGCTTGTGGTGGGGGGGCTGTGTACAGCATTGGGGAGAGGCCAAGTTGGAGGGTGGAATGTAGTGAATGGGTCAGGGTCATGACTAGGGATGTGTGGTGAAGCAAGGCTGGTGGGGCCCAGCTGGTGTGTGTGTGTTTACATGGGGCGGCCTGGCTCAGTATGCAAGTCGCAGGACATGATATGTACAACTGTCTAAATGACCACTAACTCCTACCAACACCATATGTTTTCCTGTTTAAAAAAAACCTATGAAATTCAGTGGCAAAGAACTATGTTAACACAGAGTTAAGGTTGCTTGGCAGTATGTCGTCATGCCCATGCTCTTTCAGCAGTGCCCCAATACACCCCATTAACACAAATACCTTTACTCTGCCAGCCTCACAGTTGCGGAAATGTACAAACTCTTCACCTCCTTTTACAACCCAGTCACTCTCACCCACCAGGATTCCAGCTAACACTATGGGTACGTCTACACTGCACGATTATTTCGAATTAGCTTAAACCGATATTACAAAACAGATCTAATAAAATCGGTTTAGCGCGTCCACAGTGGGATCACAAAATCGATTGTTTGCGTCCATGGTCCAAAGCTACCATCGATTTCAGGAGCGGTGCACTGTGGGTAGCTGTTCCTCAGCTATCCCATAGTTCCCACTTCCGGGTTGAGAGCACAGTGC
>NC_133770.1:135552567-135649630 GCF_003597395.2 Chelonoidis abingdonii
TATCGAATTTAGCGCTACTCCTCTCGTCTGGGAGGAGTTCCAAAATCGATTTAAGGAGCCGTTTAACTCGATATTAATGACGACGTCATGTGAACAGGTACATCGGCCATTAAACCGATTTAAAGTCGCAGTGTAGACCTGGCCTATGAAAGGACATAAAGGTTGCACACGCCACCTTCCCTCTTCCCTCTTTGAGCAATGTCTCAATATGCACACACTCACACTGGCCTTGGCACTATAAGATTCAGATCCTGGCACACAATCACACACTTAGCCAACTCCCCAGAAAGAACATCGAACATATACTTGTTAAGAACCCTTCACACCTTTGATAGCCCTTTACCCTGAGGGTACATCTACATTGCAGCTGTGTGATTCCCAGCTCCTGTAGACTTCACGCTAATGCACTAAAAACATCAGTGTAGCTGGGGTTGCATGGGCAGTGGCTTGGGCTAGCCGCATGGTCCCCCTAGGTCCATGCTGGGCAGATAGCCCAAGTCACTGCCCGTGCTGCCCTGGCTACACTGATATGTTTAGCATGCTAGCTTGAGCAGAAGTACCATGGGTACATCTATGCGAACTGGGAATAACAGTCCCACCTCAAATGTAGATTATACCATATGTCATGCTGTCTGGAGTAGCTCAACACTGAGAGCACTAACTTCAGGGAAGATCCCCCCCAAATGTGTAACAAATGTGAACTCCTGGATCACTATAACAGTCTTATCATGGAGTCACAGACAGTACCCTTGGCCTCTCCAGTCTATCTTACCACCCAGGCAAGATGGCCTTAGTGATAAATGATCACTTTCGCCAAAAATTCACACCATATTCAGGTTGCTTCCAGTCCCAAGAGACCAGTCACTTACCCCAGATCTTACACCAAAGACAAGGCTTGTAGCCAATCCTGTAATGAACTATCTAAAGATTTACTAAATAGGAAAAAGAAATGAGAGTTATTTACAGATTATAGCAAGCAAACATATACACGCAAATGAGTTATTATCTATATCCTAAGAGTTACAGTGTTTTAGTGATCTGTCAATTCAAAGTGTCTTTCGGAGCATACCTAGGAGGTTAACCCTGGGAATCTCTGGCTTCAGTTTGGTGTCTGTATCCCTCTCAGAGTTCAGACAGGAAAGAAATGGAAAATTTTCCTGTGACTTGTTAAGTAAGGTAAAGTCTAGCAGGGATATGTATCATACTGTTAATGCTGAAAAGGTGCAGTATGCAGGAATAAGCTTATCTTGTGAATATAGTAGGGATACAAGAGTACAAGGGAACCTAATGATTTGGGTACCTTAGCTCTGCATTTCCATACTTTCCAACTATTTAAGAATAGTTTTACAAGTAGCTTATGTTAAAGGACCGTTGAAGTTTTCAAACATTTGACAGCCAGGAAGCTTTAAGATCTTCCTCTGACTGCCCCCACCCCTCCACTTAAATTACTGAGATGTATTTACATCATTAATTTCAGTGTTGTAGGGTGTTTTAGACTGGCAATTTCAGCTATGCTTAGATGTAGTGCATTGTAAATCCTGAAGCTTGCTAGTCCTACTGAATAGCAAGCAAGTAAGTAATCAGAAAACAATTTTAAGAAATTTTGTGATAGCATTCTTCAAAGCCATGGATTCCATGATTTTCCATTGTTTGCTTTATTATCATGACTTTCCCTTTCCCCTTTCCTATATAGGACTAAAGTGGTATCATTGCTTCAAAGGATGTTGTTGGTATGGTGACATGTCCCCTATGTGCACGTATATATGTGAACTTCACTTAAAAACTACTTGTTTACAAAATCAGACATAAAAATACAAGTGTATAGGCACCCTCTTACTGAAAAATTGCTGACTTTCTCATTTTTATCATATCATTATAAAATAATGTAATTGGAATATAAATATTGTACTTACATTTCAGTATATAGAGCAGTATAAACAAGTCATTGTCTATATGGAATTTTAGTTTGTACTGACTTCGCTAGTGCTTTTTATGTGGCCTGTTGTAAAACTGGGCAAATATTTAGATGTGTTAATGTAACACCTGGAAGACCTCTGTGTACCCCTGTAGATTATAGCCCTGTATGCTAATGTAAAGAGGTGCCTGCCCTGTAGTGCCCACTGCTGGCTAAGTGTGGCTTTGCTGAGGCCTGCCTCAGTTTCCTCTTCACTCAGACCCCTCAAAAAGTCCTCACAGTCCAGCTGTTCATTCCTCTCCCTGGAGCCAATTTATTAAGTCCTGCACAAAGTTTTTCAAAATAGAACTTAAACCTACAAAGTCTTCACCCCAGGTTCAGATGGTCACAGCTCCTCCTCCCTGAGAGTCTGGCTTCCCTTCAGACTTCAAACACTCTTCTGCTCCAGTTCCAAGATGGGCACAGCCTTCCTCTCTGAGAGTCTGTTTTCCTCCCCTCCTAACACCTGTTGCTTGGAGTATGGCCTTCTCCACAGGCTTTCCTGCTGGTGTCTTCCTGCAGGACTCAGGGCCCTGCGGCAGCCTTATGCCATGCTGTACCTACAGGCATCTGTCAACCTGTACCTGCAGCCATCTCCCTCTTTATAAGGCCCAGGTGCCTTCCCTTAAGCCCAACTGGGCAGCAGGTAATCATTCCATGTGCCCTGGACCCTGCTTCCTCTTAAAGGGATCAGTCACCCTGTGACAGCAAACCTTATAATGAGGATGATCAAAGCACTATGGAGTAATTTCTGCTGTAAATCATAACCAGAAAGTATTTACTGTGCATGTGTGTTAGTGATATTATTAGTGTATTATTACCAGGGTGGGATAGCTCAGTGGTTTGAGCATTGGCCTGCTAAACCCAGGGTTGTGAGTTCAATCCTTGAGGGAGCAATTTGGGGATTGGCCCTGCTTTGAGCAAGGGGTTGGATTAGATGATCTCTTGAGGTCTCTTCCAACCTCAATAATCTATGATTCTGTGACACTGGCAATGCAAGACCTCAGTACTGGAGACTAACCAAGTTTCCAGCCTGCTTTAATACTGGATGTAGAAGTTACATGGGGGAAACTATAGGGAAAAATGCAATGAATGATTGGAGCCTGATTTTCAGAGTGGCTGTTCTTTCTGAAAGTCAGGGTGTTCAGGTTGGGAACCAAAATACTGAGGCAGCCACAGTCATTAGCCACTTTGGAAAATCTTGGCCATAATGTTTAATCTTTAAAAAATATGAATGTACTTTTTGGAATGTAAGATGAATATTAAAGCAGGTTAATTACTGTTCTGCAGTTACTTACATTGGGCTGCCGCACTGCCAAGGTCACAACTGATATCACTTCTTGGCAAGATAACCACCACCAGCAGCAGAAGACATGCAGAAATGCCAATTGTGATTAAAAATGGAGGGCCAGATAGTGCTAACTCCAGTGAAACCATTGGAGCAGCTGTGGATTTACACTGGTATAATAGAGCAGAATCTGGACCTTAAATAATACATTTCATAGTGTATGTCCACAAGGCCAAACCCTGAAAGTGAAAGTGTTGCCTGGTTGAGAGCTTCAGAGTTGACCTGACTAGAGTTCTACTTTAGCACTCTCATATTACTTAACTGAGCAAAATGGGTGCAGTTTTGCTTGAGGATTCCATTTAATTAAAGTCGGTGGGGCCGGTATTTTTTAAAAGAGATGAATATTTAACCAGAATTTTAGATCCTACTTCTTATTAATAGACTTGCATACATTGAGAAGAAACCCATAGTTGTTTGTCTATTCTGTCACCAATCAGATAGGGTAAAGGAGCAATGCAGGAAATGTGAGATTTACAACTGGATTTTAATGAAAAAAAAATTCATAGTACCCTGAGCATTTTTATTCAGAGGTCTGAAATTCTAATTAATTGGAACTCTGATGCTTTGGCAGCCCAGCACAAACACAGCAGCAGTGATATCAGTTTTGCGGATAACAATCTCTTGAGACATGAAACCTCATTAACTGAATATAATATTCATATCCCAAAGTGACACATCTACTCAAATTAGTTGCTTGAAAAACAGGATTCAGGACATGATTTAATATGAGGAAAATGAGGACTAAGGGCAATGCACACATTTTCTAAAAGAAGACTCGTTAGATCAGCCTTAAATCTGAATGACAAATAGTTCAATAAGACTGCCATAACCTTTGAAAAAGGGCTTGAATATTGATGTCTGGTCCAACTGGTAAAGTCCCTAGAAATTTTGTTGAATGAGGAATTTGTTTAGGAATGTTTCTGGATTTGCAAAGTAAGTCAGTAGCATCTTAAGAAGAACTTGTGTCACACAAGATTTCATTAGATGAGACATAAAATCAGCATTGAGTATGCTGCTAAAAGATTTGGATCTCTGTATTTGGTAAACTTCTTTTGTGAGATATAGCTCTAAGAAGAGCTGGGAATATGTCAATTTGTATTAATAGAATCTGAAATCATAGAAGAGGCAGCACGAATGGTCAGCTCAATGGACCCCTGTAAATGGTCTCTGATCAGTTTGGACAAATGTATCTGAGTAAGAAGAAACAGTGTATTTGACTGTGGTTTAGAGACAGAGCACAGCTCTTCCATGATTCTACATCTGGAATATATCTGGAGGCAAACACACTTGGCTTTGTGTTGCCTGTTTGCAAACAAATCCAAGTGGAGATGGCCTCACAAATTGGTTAACCTGTTTAATCATATATCAGAATAGCCACCTCCCCTAGCATTGGGTCTGGCTGGATGATCTGCCCTGGAATTGTTGATGTTTTTAGTTGTGTGTGTATGTGGTTTTGGGGGTGGAGGGGAAATGTGGGTGGGAGGTAGGCCATCAGCAAACTTGATCCGAAAACCCAGGGCCAGTTTAAACACATTCAGAATCCACACCATGTGGTTAGGGGCCCTGTCCTATGTAATAAATCATTCCCACCCCCAGCTTACTAGTAAAATGTATGTTGTATGAACACAACAAATAAACAACTCCCATGCAATTTCCTATATTCCTAGAGAGACCTAGGTAAGTTGGAGAGGAGAAGAAGTGTAGGCACAGGAGGGGCTAAGGAAAGGTTGGGAGTCCAGGGACAGTCAGGATAAGGGGACAGGCTGAGAGAGGGAAAGATGAAGGAAGAGGAGGCTGGTGTAGGGGAAGAGAATAGGGGTTCAAAGACAGACAGGCTGATGGGGAGATGAAGAGCAGACTAAGGCCAAACATCATGGCCTCTATCATAGTCTTGTTGACCTCTTTACAGCTTTTGATACTGTTAACCAGATTCTTCTTGAAATCCTGTCCTCTGTTATCTTTCAAGATATTGTCCTTACCCTGCTTCCGCTCCTGCTTCTCTGGCTGCTTCTGCAGTGTCTTATTTGGTGAGTCCTCCTCTTCCTGCCCTCACCTTCTTTCAGGGGGGTCCCACAGAGTTCCATTTTGGTCCCCTCCCCTTCTTGCTCTGTACCCTGTCTCTGATGATCTTCTCTGCAAACATGGGTTTAACTATTACCTTTATACAGATTCATCAGAGATCTACTTCTGTTTGCAACCTGTCTCCCTCCATCTTAACCACATCTTGGCCTATCTTTCTGATGTCTCCTTGTGGGGTCTGGCCATCAGCTGAAACTTAATATGGCTAAAACTGAGCTTCTGTTCTATCACCCATGTTCTCCCTTCTCCCTTCTTTATCTATCAGAGTGGACAGCACCATCTTCCTCCCTGGCACTCAGGGTATGTCTACACCAGAAATGATCCAGTGGCACAGCTGCACCTGCACTGCTGTAGTGTAGACATTTACTGCAGAGACAGAAGGGGTTCTTCCATTGCTATATGTCTCTTTACTCAGTAGTGACTGGTCCAGATATAGGAGAACAGTCTGCTATTGTTACCAGTTTCTCCGTTAGCTCAAGTGGGCAGAGGACTGTGCTGTGGATCTAAATGTTTCAGTCCTATTTGTGACCAATGTGGGGGAGGGGGGGTCAGTATGATTCCACATGGGTTGTGTGGTGGTTTTTGTTTTATTTTTGTGGTTTTTCTTTTCAGTGTGCTGTTTAAAAATAGGAATTTATATACAAGAAAACTACATTAAAAACAATAAAGTTGCAAAGTCAAGCACTCAAAAGTCAGGAAATTCCAGAACTGTGTGTGTGCATTATGATACAGTCTTCAATTACATAATCACATATTATTTTTCTTGACAGGATCTCTGCTTCATTCAGTTTTGACTATGGCAGTGGGAGATGAAGTGTGCACTATATAACCGATAAACGCAAATGTTTTTCCTTTCTCTCCTTTAAGGGGCAGATGTTCATGCGACTGACCCAAGCCGTGGAATGACTCCACGGGAATGGGCTTGTTACACAGGAAGATCAGAAGCTGCTTTCCTCATGCAGAGGCTGATGGACAGGCCATGCCCTGAGCAGTTTTGTGATCAGTATAAGTCAGAATGGCCAAAGATGAAGGAACTTCTTGCCAAGGCCACAGAACCAAAAAGCTGTTTGCAGAGGATCTCAGAGGGTGTAAGGTCAGCAATGTCATTCAGGGCTTCCTGTGGCCCTGAAGAAGATGGCGTCCTTGACCACATGGTTAGGATGACTACAAGTTTAAACAGCCCCTTTATTGCCATATCTTGCAGGACTGTGTGCCCAGGGAGCCCACCCTGCGTGGGGAAACGCACACTGGCTGTGCAGGAAATCCTTAGGAAGCAGAGAGCCCAGGATATCCGATCTCAGGATAAAGATCACGTTAGCAGCTATGAGAAATTATTTCAGAACTCCAGAGTCATGTTAATCCCCAAAAAGAAGGACCGGCGGGCTAGTCTGCAGCCCCTCAGCCTCACAGTAGCTCAGATGAACACTGTGGTCACAAGAAAAGGAAGCCTCCTGCCTCTGCACCTACTGAGAAGGAGCAGTGTGAGGCCAGGATTTGTCATCCCCAAAGTCCGTGTCAACAAGGCTCCTCCACCCACCTACCAACCAGAGAAAGTGAGGAGGAAGAGCAGTGCCAAAGATGGCACTTATCTACAGATTCCCAAATGGAGATACAAAGAGCTAAAGGAGGAGCGGAAGAAGGCAGAGGAACAAGAGAAGAGGAAAGCAGCAGAGGCTCAGAAACTGAGGCAGGAGTCTCCACAGAAAAACAGGACATGACTCAATGGTGGGGATATCAGACATTCCATTGTTAACAGACTGTGCACATCAAAGTAGGGCCAACTAAATTGAATAATGGCCCTATGGCACTGAAATAGCACATGGGCTATCACTGACTGTATCTGGTGGAGTGTGAGGAAATCTTGGGGTTGAAGTGTAAAAAATTGTTTGTTTGCCCACTGGCAGAAAATTAAGGTGGTGATTTTTTCCCAAGATTAACAGCTGAGAAACAGCCTTCATGGCACATATGCATGAAAGGGCCACGTTTTGTGTTCATTTTCTGCTGGATAAAATTAATGGCTTCAGTTTTTGATACTAGTCACTCTCCCTTCCCCTTTGGTAGGACCATATGAATTGCAATGCTTTGTAATAATAATGAAGACCACAAAGAGTTTCAGGTATGCCACAATCTTGGTACAGTAGGTAATGAATCCGGGGCTATATGTAATGCATATCTTTTTGAATATGATAAAGCACTTTATGATTAACATTTTAATTCTGAAAACCAGAGTTTAAGACATCAAAGGTATCAAACACTACACATGTACTGTCTGAATGAATGTGATTCTTAACGCTATTGGTTTTACTCTTTGAAGATAAAAAATGGCTGCACATCTAATATATATGCTGTCTCAACAAGTGAGATAATCAGATCCTCACTTAATGTAAATCAACCTGGTTCCATAAACGTCAATGAAGCTACACCCATTTACACCAGCTGCGTATTTGGCCCAATTTTTTAATGTCATGGTCAACTTTAAGATTTCCCTCCTCCCTTACAGTTTTTCCTTTACTTGCTATCAGCCTTCTTCTCTTTTGTCTCAGGGAATGTGCTACTCCACTCTTGGATCATTGCATTTACCTACAAAATCATCGGATGGTTGAAGGTCCTTTTACTAAATCTAAGTTTGCCCCTTGGGAATGGTCCAGTGTACAGCCAGAAAGGACCAGATGATCACTCAAATAATGAAATCGTCTTCTCCTACCTTCAAGAAGTAGATCATGGATAGTGAGTGCAGAAGTACTCTATGAAAATAATCAAAAAGGTCATATGAGGCAGCCCATTCACCAGCATTGGGAAATCCAGGATAGTCATCCTGGTGAGGCTCTGAGATAGTACATCACGGGTGCCAAATGGGTAGTGCTGCATCTACCATCTCCATCCCAGTCCTTGGAAAATCATTTCTTAATATCAAATTCACAGCAGGAATCACCCAAGTTGTTCTTAAACTGGCAAATGAAGAGCAGTGTGTCAGGCATATTGTTCCATACCTTCCTGGATCCCATAAAACTAATAAAGGATGCTGCATAAGGTAGCTTTACTAGCATCAAAGCCCTGTGACTTTCAGAGCAATTCCCTAAGTCCCACACATAATCCTAGCTGTAAAGTTAGAACGTGAGTGGCATTTATGGCCACAGAAATGCACCGTTCCTGTATGCACATAGCCCTTTTGAAACTCAGAATTTGCTTAATTGGGCAAAGTTTATTTCAGTCCCTATTAAGGTTATTTTGGTTCTAGCAAGAGGAATGTGTAAAGGGCATAGAAACCACTTGTAAGTTTAGGAATTTTCTATAGATTTTTTTTTATATATATAGCAAGTTAGCTGACAAACTTTGGTAAGGGCTCTGTGCTTGCTACTTGCAATAGAAAGATAGTGTTAATAGTAGTATTCAAAAGAAAACAACAAGGCATACAGTAAATAATGCATCTATGTTTTTATATTTCCTTCCATTTCAAAAGCACTGTATTGCTCTGTGTTCATTTCACTGTGTTGCTCTGCATTCAAGACTAGATAGAACTTAAATGAGAATATTACTGAAAATGTTAATGCATAGGTAACCGGCCTTCACTATTCTCTACCGCAGGGGCAGGCAAACTTTTTGGCCTGAGGGCCGCGTTGGGTTTTTGAAATTGTATGGAGGGCTGGTTAGGGGAGGCTGTGCGTCCCCAGACAGCCAGGGGTGGCCCGGCCCCTGGCCCCTATCTGAGCCCCCTTACTTTTTGCCCCTTGATGGCCCCCCCAGGACCCTGCCCCATCCAGCCCTCCCAGCTCTCTGTCCCCTGACTACTGTCCCAGCCCCCTGCCCCTAACTGCCCTGAGCCCCCGCTGCACCCTGCATCCCTCTTCTGCCTCAACCACTTGCCCTGAGCCCTTCCTGACTGCCCCCCCATTCAACCCCCCTGTTCCCTGCCCTCTGACCGCCCGGACCTCTATCCACACCCCAGACCCCTGATTACAACCCCAAACTCCCCTGCCCTCTATCCAACTCCCACCCCACCGCTCCCTGCCCCCTTACCATGCTCCCTGGAGCACTGGTGGCTGGCAGCACAGCTGCACCATGACAGGGAGCTGCACTGCACTGCACAGAGCACCGGGTCGGGTCAGGCCAGGCCAGGCTCTGCAGCTGCGCTGCCCCAGGAGCTCGTCACCCCGCCGCCCAGAGCATTGGGCTGGCAGCGGAGTGAGCAAGCTGAGGGTGCGGGGGAGGGGTACAGCAGGAGAGGGGCTGGGGGCGAGCCTCCTGGGCCAGGAGCTCAGGAGCTGGGCAGGAGGGTCCTGCAGGCTGGATGTGGCCTGCGGGCCGTAGTTTGCCTACCTCTGCTCTACAGTACTCTCAATTACAGCCTTCCCAAATAAGGCTCAGTTCCTAAAGGCACTAAGAATGCGACTCTCTCCAGATCTTGCTTCACATCTTCTCAACAGTAATATATTGAAGTAAGACAGGAAACAAGCTATTGCTGCTCTCAAGTTTTTACATTTAAGCAGCTTTAAGAGCTAGCAGTATTTAATAGGCCTAAGTAACTTCAGAGTCAAACAGGACATTGCAGCACTACTGGTGAGTCACTCCCCTATTCTCCTGCATCACTCTCTGTCTATTTCTTTTGCATCCACTTGAGATAACAGTTTCTAGGGAAGCTTTTTGCAGTTGGGGGTCAGTCAGACATTTCTTGTTAACCTAGCCCCAAGCAGGTGGGGGGGCGGGGTTCTGCATCCCAGTAGGCGCTCTGCCTGAGGGAGGTCCAGTGCAATCCCTTCTGCAGCTCCTGGAGAACCAAGCTGCTGTGTTGCTCCTTAGGAAGGTGCAGCATGCGAGATGCTTTACAGCAACTGCTCTCACTGGCTGGTGCAGAGAGGTAGAGTCATGGGACCCACTGCCTCTGCTGTGGTGGAGAGCATGCTTGGGGGTGCTCGCAGGGAGCAGTCCCTAAATGCCATTGTGGCTGACTCCTTCATAACATGCAAAGAGGGGAAAGTTCGCCTGTTTCCTCCTCCCTCATAGCACATAGAATGGCCACAATCTGGCCAGACTCTTAGTGAAACCCTAATGGCCATGGACCAAAATCCAGCTCCTAGAAAACTAGGGCTCACATCATAACAGCATCATAACTGCTGCTAATTACCTCCTCTCAGCAGAGCCTGGGTGGACCTGTCAAGCAATGTTTTTCTCTCTAGTTAGGCTTTTTATTAGGTCACCCCTCACAGTGGTGTCTCATCTTGGCAACTGAACTACATTAGAACTCATCCTTCCAGTTCAGAGTGGCAGGAGCTTGCATTAATGCTGTCTAAGCTACCTTGGCTCGATACAGGATCTCAGCCTGCAAGCCTGCCAGTCATGCACATTTCACTTCAAGCATGGACTTCACTTTTAAAAGGGAAGCAAAACTAAAAAGATAGGATTTTATGTGAGCATAATGTAAGCTTAAAAGGAAGATACTGAAACTTTATTTTGGGGGATTAGGTGACAACCTTTTAACTGTCCAGAGCAAGAATTCCAGGATGGATTTGATTTCTCCCTGAGACACAGTGTAGGACTGATGAACTATTGTACAGTGGATTTTTGCTCACAATGAGCATAGTGAGTTTAAGTATCAAAAGACAGATTCAATATCCCAAAAGCAATCAATACTGCAAAATGAACACATGAATTTGTACGCTCACTCATGATAGAGCTACAGCTGACATACTTTCTCTCAGGGATTAATGCACAATAGGTTACAATTAGGGGCTGAAAATGAAGCCCATTTTCTAACCCTTTGTACTTTGCTGTGCATGTATATAGATGTATGCTTAATTAAAAACTGCTAAAAATCGTATACTTGTTGTTCAGCGATGAAGGGGGGTTGCTTTTTGTTTCTAGATCACCAATATGAGTTTAAACCAGGTCAGTGGGAGTGGTTAGTACTTTCCATTTTGCCTAGATGAAAGGTGTTAACCTGGGTGGTCTCAATCCAACTCCTAGTGGATAAATGTTCCAATGAGAAAAAAGTTAATTGCATTTGTCGCTAATTTGCACTCTTGCTGGCTGTCTCTTCAGAGGTGAGTGGTTGAATGGGCCCTGAAAATTCACTCGTGCCCAGAGATGGTCCCACTAACTCATGGTTGAGGCTGATGGGCTGAGTTATTTGGAAAAGCTGGCAATGTTGGCACCTTTGCTGCATATCATGTGACTGTTTTCTATATGTATAAACTCCAGATGGTTTCCACAAAACATCAGTCACCTCAGGAATACAGTGGTCAAAAATTAATCAGCCTCCAAAAGATATGCCCTTAGTTTTTTCCTGGCAACTGTACCCTGATCCTTGAGATTTCCAAATGGATCCTTCAGCTAGCCTCTATCTTTGCTAGATGGAAAAACAGAATTTAGGTGCCTGTCTCTTTAGTCAGTGTAATACTGGTGTTTACTCCAGCGACCACAGTGGAGTTACTCCCAATTTACACTAGGATGAGCAGAGAATCAGGCCCATGATTCACTGCCTGATCTGCAATCACAGAAGCTGCATTTCAGCAGAAATAGCTAAATTTTCATTGTCTAATGATTAAGGGCTTCATTTTAATCTCACTCTGAGTGGCCCTTTACCCATTGTTTTTAATAATTCAGTTGATCCTTTTGGCAGCTTTCACTGGCAAGACTTCTGTGTGCCCTGATAGAAACTAAAGGTGCCCTTGCCAAAGGGAACCACAAGGAAAGGAAAGCAACTGCCTGGAGTGAATCCTTCCTAGGGTGTAGCAAAATTTATACCTCGCTATGCCAGTCTGGGAGACTTTGGTGCGTTAATGGAAGTTATGCACACTTCTGAACCCAATGGCTAATAACGAATTATAGACTTCCATTTTCATAGCTTTTCCATGCATCAATTAAATTATCATCTTTGAAAATCACTGGAAGGAGCCCTTCCATCCTAGAGGTCATTCACAGGGAAGTACTGCTCCTGATGTAGGGATTTATTGCAGCAGTGAGCAATAGAAATACAAATAACTATAACAGAAAGAGAAAGAACTTTGCCAGGCATAACCAAAATGCTCTCCGCTAAGCTCTAAAATAAAGCTTGTGACCATTCATCTTGGATGCAGAGGTGTGGCCTGCGCTGATCATAAACACCAACTGGAGGCTGTTCAGATAGATATGGAGCATTGATTACATGCTTCAGTCTCTTTGGGCCACAATGCACTAGTCAGTTTCATGTCACGGCTATGCATGTCCTTAACAGCCCTGAAGTGGTAGTTCTGTCCCATGAAAGGAGCCCCAAGCTCAAACACTTGCTAAGAGAAGATACTCTGCATACAAAATTGCTGGTATGTGGCATAGGTGTGATAAAGTCTTTTGAGGTTTTATATTTTAATAGGAAACTTCTGAGGGGCACGAGTGCAACTTCAAGTCAGTATTCTGTAGAGGTGCTCACAGAAGTTAATTCAGTGAAAAAATATTGGACTTAACAATATTTATTTCACAAAATACCAATCTTACCTGATATAGTGGAGGCAGTATGCTACTCCACATAAAATCAATACTTGGGCTCTCTTTATGAAAAATCTAATATTAACTATATGAAGGCAAATAAAAATTTACTACTTGTTTTAAACAGAGGATAAATTTGCTCCTGCATTTGGGAACTATCAAGAGAGTTTGACCCTAGGCTGCTATTTGCAATAGAGCTTTATAAAAACAATTTGTGCTATACTGATCTTTGCATAAGTCAGTATATAAGAACTTCTTTCTACCTCTAGTTATATTTATATAGACAGTCATTTTTCTAGACTTAATTTTTGTCTGAAAAATGGAATTAAATAAAAATCAGTAGATTCATTCTTGCTTCTTTTGCTGTGACTATACGTTGGGGACGATATACGTTGGGGACGCATCAGCTGGAAGTGACGGAGGAGGAGAAGGACCTTGGGGTATTGGTTGATAGCAGGATGACTATGAGCCGCCAATGTGATATGGCTGTTAAAAAAGCAAATGCGGTTTTAGGATGCATCAGGCGAGGTATTTCCAGCAAGGAGAAGGAGGTGTTAGTGCCGTTATATACGGCGCTGGTGAGACCCCACCTGGAATATTGTGTGCAGTTCTGGTGTCCCATGTTTAAGAAGGATGAATTCAAACTGGAACAGGTTCAGAGACGGGCTACTAGGATGATCCGAGGAATGGAAAATCTGCCTTATGAAAGGAGACTCAAAGAGCTTGGCTTGTTTAGCCTGGCCAAAAGAAGGCTCCGGGGGGATATGCTTGCTCTATATAAATATATCAGGGGGATTAACGTTAGGGAGGGAGAGGAATTATTTAAGTTTAGTACTAATGTAGGCACGAGGACGAATGGGTACAAACTGGATATTAGGAAGTTTAGACTTGAAATTAGACGAAGGTTTCTAACCATTAGGGGAGTGAAGTTCTGGAACAGCCTTCCGAGGGAAGTAGTGGGGGCAAAAGACTTATCGGGCTTTAAGACTAAGCTTGATAAGTATATGGAGGGGATGTTATGATGGGATAGTTTAATTTGGGCAATTGATCTTGGATTATCAGCAGATAAGTCTGCTCAATGGTCTGTGAGGGGATGTTGGATGGGATGGGAACTGAGTTACTGCAGAGAATTCTTTCTTGGGTGCTGGCTGGTGAGTCTTGCCCACATGCTCAGGGTTTAGCTGATCGCCATATTTGGGGTCGGGAAGGAATTTTCCTCCAGGGTGGATTGGCAGAGGCCCTGGAGGTTTTTCGCCTTCCTCTGCAGCGTGGGGCATGGGTCGCTTGCTGGTGGATTCTCTGCAGCTTGAGGTCTTCAAATCACAATTTTGAGGATTTCAATAACTCAGTCATGGGTTAGGGGTTGTTATAAATGTGTATGGGTAGGGTTTTGTGGCCTGCCTTATGCAGGAGGTCAGACTAGATGATCATATTGGTCCCTTCTGACCTATGAGTCTATGAGTCTATGAGTCTATGGACACAGACACATAATAAGTGTTGCTGGTTTCACATCAAAATAGTTAATTTTCAAGTTGCACGGTAATTTGTTTCACTGCCTAGAAGAGAATTCTCAGTATTATTCCTGACCCATTTGAGTGCTGACATGGTCCTCAGAAGGCACTTTTCTTAGATTTGAAAAATATTTTTTCAAATTTCTACCATTCTTTGATCCCTATTGAATCCCAATGATTATTTCTGTATGAACTACACCTCTACCTCAATATAACGCGACCCGATATAACATGAATTTGGATATAACGCAGTAAAGCAATGCTCAGGGGAGGAGTGTGGGGCAGGGCTGCACGCTCCGGTGGATCAAAGCAAGTTCGATACAACGCAGTTTCACCTATAATGCAGTAAGATTTTTTTGGCTCTCGAGGACAGCGTTATATTGAGGTAGAGTTGTACATCTTAACTATTATGGTCAGATTTTGATACCCTTGCTCATTATAAATAGTATTTTATTCCACAAGTGGATCCATTAAAATCAGTGAGATCTCTCATGGGGTAAGGTGCTACTCAGTGTGAGTAGGAGTATCAGAATCTGATCATTAAGTTGTACCTTTGTGAAAGAAAATGTACACAGATTAGATGATCAAAATAAGCCAAACATTGTAAAGTTTTACATCAGTACTATGAGATCATTTTTGAATTATAGATTATAGCACTTCATATACTCTATGCAGGCAAAACTCCCATTGCAGTATATGAAGAGCTTTGCTTAAGAGTAAACACTGTAGGATTTGGCCAAAGGATTCTGAAAATAGATCTCTATAAAGTAAAAACAAAACAAACATACATAAAACCCGGGTAGAATGAACTATTCTAGCTGTCCAACAAAGCACGAAACATGAATAAATAACCTATTGAAAAATGACTGGTTTCTTAAAGTACACTGCTTTTCTTAAAAAAATATTAATCCCATATTTCTTTTCAGTTAAGATTAAATGGGTGGGCCTCTTAACTGATACTACTCTTGGGTAGACTGACAGTATTGCAGGCACTTTTTACAGTACATTTTGCAATAGAATCTTTAAATTCCAAATGATTGAAAATACTTCAGCTGAATTAATATTACTATTTTTCCCTCCATGCATCTGATGAAGTGGGCTCTAGCCCACGAAAGCTTATGCCCAAATAAATTTGTTAGTCTCTAAGGTGCCACAGGACTCCTTGTTGTTATTACTGGAAAGTATTGTTCAGGAAAAAAAATGTTATCTAATCCTGATGGGCTTCTTAACTCATACTTGTCCAACTATTTACTAGGCAGGAATAATAATAATAAGAAAAAGACTGCAATTGTTGTCCTGCCACTAAAATCATCTCCTATAAACAAAAGAGACCAGTTCAGTGATTCTCAAACATTTGAATTCTGAGCCTTCTTCAGAAAAAAATAAAACCAATCTCAGGCCTTGTCTATACTATTGAGGTAAGTCAACCTAAGTTAGGTTGACTTACTGCAGTGTCTATACCATGCTGCATCAATGGAAGATGCTCTCCCACCGACTTACCTTACTCTTCTCATTCCAGTGGATTACCGGAGTTAACCAGAGAGCGCTTCGTGGTTGATTTAGCAGGTCTTCACTAGACGTGCTAAATGGACCCCTGCTGCATCAATCACAGCAGCGTGGATCCCTGGTAAGATTAGACATGACCTCAGTCTCCTGCACCATGTGCTGTTAAAGGCCTATGCAGTTTAACATCTGCTGCGCATACGCACTACTATTCATTTGGTTCCACCTGCCACCTTCCCCCTTTTTCAGTGTAGATCTTCATAATGATACTTTGTTTCTTTTCTTACAAGCTTTGGTGAGTAATGAAAGAGTTAACAATGTGATATTTAAAGTAAAGTAGCATCCTTGGCATCTTAGTAGCACCCACTGGATTGAATGGGGCAGATCACAACTTAGAGCTATTGATTCTGGCTTTCCTCAAATGACAGCAGATGTCTCTGCATCAGTTATGTTCAGGTCTCTGATTTTCTTCACAACTATAGCAGCTAAAGATGCACTTTTTAAAATAAAAAGCTGAGACTCTGGAGAACAACTGAGAGTTCTGTCTGGGCCACCCTCCCTCTCTCCCCCTCACACTTTCCATTATCAGGATTAGCATTTTTCTCTAAATGCTGAATTAGCATCAGAATTGGGAAATGGAATCAGAAATGAGACGATAGTATTGATTTTTGATTTTCTTCTAGTTCTGTATAAGTACACAGGAAATGAAGGCAATGGAGAAGATGAATAATGGGGGAAAGGAAGAAAAGGAAGTCATCACTGGAGTGCAGCAAAGTATTGTAGGCAATGGATTAGACAGACATGCACAGAGGCTGCTATCACCCTGCACATTTATAGCTACAAGTCCTGAAGCAGGATCTTTGTGCTTCTCAGCATAAATTATGTATTTTGAGGTAACTGTTAAGGTTGGTGGGCACATTACATGCTAACAGTCTCCATCCTGGTTTTCCATCATGTGCTTCCCCTGGGCGTTAGCCTCCAGAGCAGGTTTTTCGAGGTGGATCCAAAGCCAAACAATGTATGCTTTCCATGCATATTTTATGTAGGACCGACTGCTCCTGAGTTCCAGTAGAAAGCTGTAGCTAGGGAGGGTGTCTTGTTGCTCTGACTCATTAGGGCAGGAAGAAGAAATGTTAGGAGCTGGGACATCCTCCATAGCTTAACAGTTAGAATCTTTGTGACAAAATACAAGAGTAGAGTTTGAAAATTCTTCAGTCTAAATTTGTAATGTCCAATTCTGTCCCACTTCTTCACTACCAGACACCACATATTTTCCCCCTGCTCACATCTCCTCTTCCAAGCAGCAGCAGATTTTCCTCCTTCCTGGCACAACAACCCTTAATGTCCTCACTAAAGGCCTAGAAATAAGCCAATTCCTAGACTACATCTATCTGAAAAATGGCCAGTTTTCTGTAAGTAGTAACGCTTATTTTTGTTAACTGAAAAACTCTATGTAACCTCTCTTTTGGCTACAGGTTTAGTATGATCTGAAAACCAGGTATGTCTGTTTTCTGAACTTGTCTCATTGTTCCTGTTGGTTACAAAAAAGCCCATTTTAGTCATTGTTTCTGTGCACCCAATTTTCTATATTGCAAGGTTAGTTGGATTGTACAACCCTTGTGATGTGGATGTTAAAAAGTTCTAAGCTTCCTTGGAAAGCACCAAAAGGAATTCAGAAATAGAAGGTCTTTATTTAGCATCAGCAAAGAACTACTCTAAGCCTTTGGAGGTTACAGCTACCCTGTCTAGCTCAACACGACATCCAACAGGAGCAAGGAAGTGCAGAAACTAGAACAAACATATAACCTAACCAGCACTGAGAAAAGGTCTTCGGGTAGATGAACTAACCTACTACAGCTTCATGTTAAGTAGGCTACATCCTCCTCTGTTAGCATGTGTGTTACACTGTACAAAATAAACTTACCCTATCCTGATGAGATCCAACCATTTTGTTGAACTTTATTTTCCCAGAAGGGATTCATCCATTTGTCTACTAACTGTGTGACTTAGCTGAGGGCTGAGTCACTGAAGACCTGTGTAGCAAGGTCGCCAGCCTACAGAGGGTGCTAGGAGAAAAAAAAGACTGCAGCACCACACCCAGCTGACAGGAGGCACTCATGAGAGGTGGGTGCACCCCATCACAAGAAGTAAGGAAATACACTGCCTTTTTGCTGAGTAGAGTTGTTAAGTTCACAAGTAACCTAATTTAGTAGGTTCTTTTATATGCCTCCATGTTAGCCCTGTCATTTTGTGTTGTCAGGGAGCCTACCCTCTCATACTGACCAAAGAGTCCCATATGACCAACAAGCTCAGTAGCTACAGATTGTTTATGTGGGACACACAGATTTTCATTTTTCATTCTGAGGCAGACCCCATTCACAATGGGACAGGCTAAGCAATCAGTGTGGCTCTTTATCCATCTGTTCAGTACAGAGGCATGCCTGCCATCTCCTCCAGTTTTTCTACTTCACAGGACTTTACCATGTTTTTAGTACATATAGAGAACTGTTTTTCTCGGAACTGAAAAAGCCAAAAGCACTCTTGAGGCTCCCTCTGAAAGCTTAAAGGTAGTTCTGGTGAAGGCAAAGGGCTCCTTAGAATTGCCTCCTTTCAGTGGGATTCAGAGACAGAGGCAGACTGGCCTCATGGTTAAAGTAACTGAATGCTGTGCTGGAGAATTAGAGTCTGTTCCAGTGATCTCCAACCTTTTTACACACAAGATCACTTTTTGAATTTAAAATCAACCCAGGATCTACCCCACCCCTTCCCCAAGGTCCCGTCCCGCTCACGCCATTCCCGCTCCCTCCATCACTTGCACTCCCGCACCCTCACTCACTTTCACTAGGCTGGGACAGAGCATTGGGATGCAGGAGAGGTTGCATGTTCTGGGCTGGGACCAAGAGGTTTAGAGTGTGTGTTTGTGTGTGGGGCTCCAGGCTGAGCCTGGGGCAGGGGGTTGGGGTGCAAGCTCTGGGAGGGAATTTGGGTTCAGGAGGGATCTCCAGGCTAGGGCAGAGTGTTGCGGGGTGGGCTCTGGGAGAGAGTTTGGTGCAGGAGGGGCTCCAGGCTGGTGCAGGGGATTGGGGCGCAGGAGGGGGTTTGTGGGGTCTGGGAGGGAGTTTGGGTGCAGGCTCTGAGCTGAGGCAGAATGTTGGGGTGTGCGAGCAGTGAGGGATGCTGACTCTGGGAGGGAGTTTGGGTGCAGGAGGGGGCTCTGGACTGGGGCAAGGGGTTGAGGTGCAGGAGGGGGTGTGAGGTGTAGGCTCCGGCCAGGAGGCGCTTACCACAGATGGCTCCTGGTCAGCAGCACAGCGGAGCTTAGCCAGGCTGCCAGCCTGCCCTAGCCCCATGCCACTCCCAGAAGCAGCTGGCTGCTGGCATATCTCTGTGGCCCCTGAGGCATGGGTGGCAAGTTTGTAGAAATTTTGGTGGTGCCCAGAACCCGCCACCCCAACTCCACCCCCCCAAACTCCACTCCCACCTGCCTAAGGCTCTGGGAGGGGTTTAGAGTGGGAGGTCTGAGGTGCAGGTCCTGGGCTGGGGATTAGGGTGCAGGAGGGGTACAGGGTGCAGGCTTTGGGATGGAGTTTGGGTGCAGGCTCCGGGCTGGGGCAGGGTGTAGGTGTGCAGGAGGGGATGAATGGTGCAAGCTTTGGGACAGAGTTTGGGTGCAGGCTCTGGGCTGGGGGTGGGAGTGTAGGAAGGGGTGAGGGGTGCAGGCTCTGGGAGGGAGTTTGGGGTAGGAAGGGGTGTGTGGGAAAGGGGAGGTGATGCACATTCTGAGATGGGATGCATGCTCTGGGAGGGAGTTTGGGGATAGGAGGGAGTGCAGGGGTGAGGACTGTGGGGCTGAGGATGAGGGATTCACAATGCAGGATGGGGCTCAGGGCTAGGGCAGAGGGTTGGGGTGTAGGGTGAGGGCTGTGGGGCTGAGGATGAGGGGTTCATGATGTGGGGGGCTCAGGACTGGGGCAGAGGATTAGGGTGCAGAGGGATGAGGGCTGGGGCTGAGGGGTTCATGATGCAGGAGGGGGCTGAGGGCTGGGGCAGAGGATCAGGGTGTAGGGGGCTGAGGGCTGGAGCTGAGGGGTTTGGGGCATTGGGGAGGCTCAGGGCTAGGGCCGAAGGGCAGGGTAAGGGCAGCCTGCCCTGCCAGTAGAGGAAGGCAGGCACTAGGACCTGGGGCAGCAGACAGCAGTTCTGCTGGTAGCCATTCTACTCCAGCAGCAGAAGCAGGCAGGGGAGAGGTGGGCGTTGCTTTCTGTCAGGCAGGGACACGGCAGGGCGTGGGGGAGACCTGCGGGGGCCGGAGCCCAATCCAGGCAGGGCTGGGGGAGAGACCCAGGTCCAAATATTGCTGGAGCAGGGCCCCCAGCCCTGAATATTCCTGGTGCTCGAGAACCACAAACATATATAACCTGCCGCCTATGCCCTGAAGGGAAGGGGCAGTGGGTCTCTGTGTGCTGCCCGTACCCGCAAGTGCCGGTTCCTGGCCAATGGGAGCTGCAGGGACGGTGCTGGGGGTGGGGGCAGCACGCAGAGCCACCTCACTCTCTCCTCCCCTCAAGGGCTGCAGATACATGCCAGCAGCCAGCTGCTTCTGCAAGTGACGTGGAGCCAGCGCAGCGCACTTTCAGAAGTGCTGAGTATTCGCAGCTGCAACTAAAGCCAATGGGAGCTGTGCTTGGAATATATTAAGTGCTATGTAATGCTAAGTACTCTGAACACTCTGGTCCTAGACATCTCAAATTGAGTACCCAAAGTTAGTGGTCACTTTACACTAACCTCTGTGTCACACAACTCCATTTGTAAAATGGGGCTAATACGCCCTTACCTCCCAGGGTGATGTGAATATGAAATCAAATTTAAAGGAGTCATATACTGCCGTGATGAGACCCACAGGAAAACAATCAAGAGAAAATGAATAATTCTGTCTCTGGAGAAGGAAGGGTTTGAATAGTGTGCAGTAAATAAGGCCTAGGGCCAGGCATTGAACAATGAGGAAAAACAAAATAGTGAATAGCTGCTTATTAATTATTGTCCAGACTGAACACTGAATGAGGCAGGGGTCCTGCGGAAAAATAGTATGTGAGCACATAATTAATTAAAGGCCGTATTATAGTGCATAAGAGGGGTCAATTAAGGTTATACAGGCAACTTAAAATCTGGCATTTCTTAATTCGTGAGTGCTTGACTTGCAGCATACATCAAATTGTTTAAACATAAATATAGCCCCTCCCCCCATGTATATTTAGTCAACCCAGGGCTTGGGTTCCTAACTCAGCTCACCCTAAAGCCCCAAATAAAAAGGATATTTTCCAAGGTTGTCTTTTGCTAACACTTTTTTGCTATTTTGTAGCAAAAAACAATCAAAACAAAACCCACAAACCAAAGAATGTAAATCTATCAACTTTCTGCTAGACTAGTACAGTGGTTTCTGGCAGCCCAAAGCAGAATTATGGTTGAGCTGGAAACTGTTGCACAAAGGGAAAGACCCCAAAATAAGGAGGCCTAACAAAGAAGCCGCTGAGCATGTTAACATATGTAAGGGAATTCATTGCATTGCTCACACTGTGTAATAAGTGTGTGACATACATGGTGCTGGTAAGAGATTGATCTCTTTTCTTGGCCCCAATCACTCAGTGTGGTTCAGGGTTACAAAAAAGTAGCTTTTTCACTTGGTAGCAAACAGTATGAGTTACTCCACTGACTGTTGTATTCCCTTCCACATAACCCTCTGTTGGGATGGCAGGTTGCCCCCTTCCAACACACGTGGCACTTCCATTGAATGGGGACTCCAGGCCAGCCAGAAACAGGAAACAACAGGCTGGGAGAAGAAATGTCCCAACTTACCTAAAGAATAGCAGCATCAGGCTGGTGTTCCTCTGCTCTCATACCTGCCCATCGGTCAGCATTGGGTGAGGGAGAAAGTACCCAGCCTGACTGAAAAAGGACACCCTCCCCCTACCCCCAGCGGGCTGTTATTTGAGTATCCTCAGCCACCAATAACTGATGGGGGTGGGTTAATGTCAGATGGGAGTGGAGTCCTAGGGGTCTTGTGGAGCTGTCACTGAGGTCCGGAGAGGACAAATATGGCTTTTTTATATTATTTTTTATCCTCATGGTGCTAGTTCTTTGCTTCCTTTCTATTTTATAGGTGTAAGTTGCTAAAGTGTATATGCTATACTTGCTTCTAATTGTTAGTAGAGAAAATCTCTATGTAAACTCTGAATTGTTCTAAGATAAGTGTCACACTTAAAATTCTCAGCTAGGCTGAAAAAGCCAAGGCCAGAGGCTGATTTACATCCTTACTCAAACCCAAATATAAAATTGAGAAGAAAACAGTCATTCTATATTTGTAGCCAACACCATATTCCAGTAGTCTGAATCCCAACAACTCCAGAAAGCAGAAATGTTCTGAGCAGGCTGGACTCCTGCATCAGGGTTTGCAGTCTGAACTGAATGGGTCTTGTGCTCCTAAATCAGATAGCTGCTTTCGAAAATCCCACCCTTAAATGCCTAAATATGGGCTTAGAAATTTAACTTCAGGCTCCTATTTTTGAAAATTTTGGACTGTATGATTTTGATTCATGATTTTTTAATAAGTCATTTCAACTGGTATTAAAATTACTTTAATTTAAAATTGCCACACCTGTTAAAGACCCAGCTTGCATACGTCTAGACCAAATCTGCACTCCTATTTAGGGTAACTTGGCTGTCAGTGGAGTGATTGCACTTGCAAAGTTGGGGGGGGGGGGGATAGGTCCCTTTCTCCACAGTACCACAGTCATACAGTACCTAAGTCCGTAAGAGTCCCAGTTCCCTCCTACCCTATCACCCCTATAGATACCTGCTGCCCCAAGCCCCTGTGCCCCAAACACCCCACATTCTACTCTTCCCTCCTTCTCCTCATTACCCTCTCTTCCCTCAAAGCCAACATTCTCCCTCCCGCTCGTCCCAAACAAATTTTCTCCTCCTGCTCCCCAAATACTTCTCTCTTCACAAAACCTCTCATTACCCTTTCCCTACCCAACCGCCTCATGTCCCTCTCATATCTTCCTCTTCTCCACATTGCAACTGCCACACCTGAGTTCTCCCTATTCTAGTTTCCTGGCTTCAACAGTGGGCAACAGCAGCTGCTTCAAAGGAAGGTAAAGGAACGCCGAAGTAAGATGATGTGGCATAATCTGTCCCCCACAGTAGGTTTCATCCTGATCTGTAACATTTAGAGATTAGGTTAAACCCTGAAGCATGAGGTTTAATCCACAAAAAGAGTCATAATTCATTGTGAAAACTCTGGTTAGTCTTGATAGCCATATAAATGTCCACTCCCTTGTTAAATTCATGACTTCCTCTGACAATGACTCCCACAGCTTATCACGTTACGTGACAATAAATGTCTTTTTATTGATTTTGAATTTCCACCTTCTCGTTTCATTTAATGTCCCCTTATTCTTGTGTTCTGACACAGGGAGAACAGACGTTCCCAATCTCCCTTCACTAGATCATTCATTATTTCATTTACTTTTATCATGACCCTTCTTATCTGCCTCCTTTTCTAAGGCTTGGTCTCCACTAGAAAAATTAAAATGGTATAACTGTCTACTAGATGTATTTTTTTTTAACCGAGAGAAGTATATCAGCATAAACCAGGGGTGGGCAAACTTTTTGGCCCGAGGGCCGCAATGGGTTTTGTATGGAGGGCCAGTTAGGGGAGGCTGTGCCTCCCCAAACAGCCAGGCATGGCCTGGCCACCACCCCCTATCTGACCCCCCAGCTTCTCGTCCCCTGACAGCCCCCCTGGGACCCCTGCCCCTCTACCCCCCCTGCTCTCTGTCCCGCTGACCGCCCCGGACCCCCCACCCCTAACTGTCCTCCACCCATCCAACCCTCCTCTCCTTCCCGACTGCCCTACCCACAGGCACCCTCCCCATCCAACTACCCTCCTCTCCCTGACCGCCCCGGAACCTCTGCCCCATTCAACCCCCGCCTTCCCCTTCTGTTGACCACCTCCACCCCTATCCACACCCGCCCCCTGACCACCATCCCGATCTTTCCTGTCCTTTATCCAACCCCCTGCCCCGTTCCCTGCCCCCTTACCATGCTCCCTGCAGCACCTGTGGCTGGCGGCGCTACAGCTGTGCCGTCTGGCTGGAGCCAGGCCACGCTGCTGTCACCACTGTGCAGCACAGAGCACCGGGTCAGGCTGGGCTCTGCAGCTGTGCTGCACCAGGAGCTCACAGCCCCACCACACAGAGCATTGCACCGGTGGCGCAGTGAGCTGAGGCTGCAGGGAAAAGAGCACAGTGGGGGAAGGGCCGGGCGACAGCCTCCTGAGCCAGGAGATCAGAGGCTGGCAGGAAGGTCCCGCAGGCCGTATGTGGCCCGCGGGCCTCCAGTTTACCCACCTCTGACATAAACCCTAGTGTGGATGTAGTTATACCAGTATAAAGGTGTCTCATACCAGTATAGCTTATTTCACTTGCTGAACCAGAAGAAACTTTCTAATGTAGAGAAGTCCTAGGATAAACAGTCACAACCTTTTCCATCTCTGTTCATATGAGTTTTTTCCAGGCTCTGATCATTGCCCTTCTCTGAATCCTCTCCAATTCTGCAATATCCATTTTTTTTTATATGGAGTGGCCAGTACTGTGCACACTATTCCAAGTGAAGCTGCACCACTGACTTATATAAAGGCATTATAATATTTTCCATATTGTTGCTTGTGCATCCTAACATCTCATTTGGTTATTTTGACCGCAGTGTTACCTAGAGCAGAGATCTCATTGAGCTGCCTACAGTGATGGCTGGGTCCCTTTCTTTAGTCAGTATTCACCCCTCTCCTCCCCACCACCAACCTCTCCCTCAAGCCTCCCATTCTCCCCTCCCTCTCCTGTTCTCTCCTCCTTCAATCCCTTCAAGTCCCCAGTCATCCTTCCCCAATATTGCTGAAGTCTTCCCTCCCTGCCAACATCCCCTTTCTATTTGCTGCTCCACCTCACTCATCTTCATCCCTCTTCTCTCTGCCTTACCAGCTCCCTCTCCCCTCCCTCCAGTTCCCATTTCTACTCTGCCTCTCCTTGATCCCCTTCCCTCAACAAGTACCCTCCCTAAGCCTCTAGCTCCCCATCCCCAAGTACTTTGTTACTACTTGCCAATATCTCCCCTCTACAAGTGCCCAACATACCCCAGCTCTCCTTCCCCAAGCTTCCCTGCCCTAAGATGTCTGCCCTGCATATCTGTCTTCAAAGTCTCACCTCCAGTTACCACCTCTCCAGTCACCAAGGTCCGCCCATACTTTCCCCAACAGGTTCCCTCCTCCCTAAGATGCCCCTATATCTGCTGCTTTCACAGCACTATCCTCACATCCCCCTTCCTCATGCCCTTTCCCAGTTCTCTGATCCCCAGTTCTCATGAGTACCTGACTCCAAAGGTCCCACTCCCCAGTACCTCCAAGGTCCCCCCATCCTGGTTTCTCCTGTCTCTTCTTGTCTCTCTCCTCTCTGCAACTTTTCCTTTCCCCAGTGTCTCCCCAACATCCCCCTCTGTCCCAGTCTACTCTCTCCAAGCTCCCCCGTCCCGCATCTCTGTCCTCTTCTACCTAATGTCCCCCTGTCTCTCTCCTCCAAGTTGTTTCATGTACCTGGTTCCTTCTCGTGGTCCCTCGGGCCCATACCCCCAGGTTCGTGCTATGGGAGAGTGGGGGCTGGGACTCTTTCCCTGCAGGATCACCTCCCGCCAAGCCCAGCCAGGCTGCAACCTGTCCTCTGTTCTCAGACCTTCTGTTCGGAGCCTGTGAGAGAGGAGGCCAGGTGGAACAGGAAGGGAGCTGAGCAACTGAGAGTGAAGTCCCAGCTGCAGCCTTCTAAGAGAGGTGGGACTAAGAGGACATACTGGCAGGAGGCAATAGCTGATGCTCATGCTAATTGGACTCAGCAGCTCAACAGCTGTTAGGAAGCTGCAAGAGGAAAGTGGGGGAGAGATGGCTGAACCTACTGCTGCATAATATAACAGCCTAACTGCTCTGTAACCTGTTCACCAATACATCTGTTAGGTGTAGAATACAAACCCACTCTGCTGTGTACAATACATGAATATTGTGTTCTATCCAGAATGTGTGCAGTTAGGGTAATACGTGCATTTGCTTACTTATGTCAAGATATATGTATCCCACAATACTCTGTAAAGCTAAACGCAGTTTTTGGCATTAGTGAATATTAAACTTGTCAAAAGCAAGATACATAAATGTTTTTGCCCTGGTACAAGCTTAGGAGGTGTCTTCACACCTACTGATACCTGGAATGTGGTAAACAAGAGAAGGAAAGGTAAAGAACAAGAGGTTTAGGAATTGGTACAAACTGGTGGGTTGGCTCTTAGGTTTCAACATGTAAACAGCCATTATGTAAAGAGAGGTAGTTATGGGGGTGTATCTTTGAAGCATACCTACCAGGTAAGGTGAACATGCTGCGAGATAAGACTTGCTTCCAGAAAGGAAAGGTATTTATGTCTCCTTTTTGTATTGTACTAGTTTGTCTTTAGGTAACAAATTGGCTAAGCTTTGTTATTAGGGTCTCTTGAAAAATATCAAACTGCAAGCGAGGTTAATCAATTGGCTATACATTTTATTCACTAACCCTCTGCTGCCTTCCACTGGGTGATGGGGAAATGGGTGGGTGCCAAGGTTCCTTCCCCACTCTGAACTTTAGGGTATAGATGTGGAGACCTGCATGGACACTTCTAAGCTTAATTACTAGCTTAGATCTGGTATCACTGCCACCATCCAGAATTTTCAGTGTCTGGATCACTCCCTGTCCCCCCAGAACCTTCCCCTCCCTGGGTGGCCTTGAGGGACTTCACCAATTCCCTGGTGAACACAGATCCAAACCGCTTGGATCTTCATACAAGGAGAAATTAACCATCCCCTCTCCTCTACCCCCACCAATCCCTGGTGAGTCCAGATCCAATCCCCTTGGATCTAAAAACAAGGAAAAATCAATCAGGTATTTAAAAAGAAGGCTTTTAATTAAAGAAAAGAAAGGTAAAAGAAAACCCTCTGGGAGAGATCAGCTTACCAGCTACTCTCACAGACAACAGATTTCAAACACAGAGGATGTTCCCCTGGGCACAATTTTAGTTACACGAAAAAAAATAATTCCCAAATATCCAATTTGATTCTACCTCTAATTGCATAAGACAGGTTACAAAGAAATAAACATAAACTTATTTCTTCCTTTCTAAAACTTACTGTTCTGATAAGAGGCTGGTTCCTTGATCTTTTTCACTCCGGCTGAAACTGAAAACTCTAAACAAAGGAAAAACTTCCCTCCTTCCTTTTGAAACATCTTGTTCCGCCATTGGTTCCTCTGGTCAGGTGTTAGCTAGGCTAGATGAACTTCTTAACCCTTTACAGGTAAAAGAGGCATTAACCCTTAACCATCTGTTTATGACAGTGGGGCAGACTAGAACGGTTTGAGGGTTGTGGGTCAGGAATGGAGTAATAGAAACTGAGTCAGTAAGGATCTAGATGTTAGGATGGGGGTTGGGCAGATGGACAGCCCTTCACACTGGCGTCTGTGGGCTCTGATGGGAACCTGGGATTTTGGTTCAAGTCCAGCCATAAACACATTGGTGCTTCCCCAGAGCTGGTGCTGCAGTGAGTCCAGCATCACAACCAGAGAAGATCTTTGATGTCTAAACCCAAGGAGATTAAGTTACTCCCGTGCTGGTGCTTGGCTCCCTGAGGTACCAGAACACTAACACCACGGGGAGCCTCTGAAGCACTAATGATACTGCATTTGGGCTCAGATCTTCTCCAAACCCAACTGAGGAAGGGTCAGGGTTTTAATCTCCTCTCTGACATAGACTCTCACTGTGACCTAGGAAATGCTCTTACCATTTCTGTGCCTCACTTTCCCCAAGCGAATTACAGCCCTTCATTACCTGCCTCATAGATGTTGCATTTTGCCTTTACAGATGCTGTAGTGGGGTGGTCCCCCACTCCTGCCTGGGAGGGCTGCAGTGGTAAAAGCAGCTCTGGAGAGAGCTGCAGCTCTAAAAGCTGGGCTGATTGGGGAAACAGCCACAGCTGGGCCACACCCCAATCAGGCCACAGCTGACCTAGATAAAAAGGCTGGGAGCCAGGAGCTCAGCAGTCTCTCTCTGTGTTCAGAGAAAGAAGGGCCTGGCTGCAGGGAGCTTAACCAGGTATGTGGACCAGACCAGACCAGACCAGACCAGACCAGACCAGACCAGGGCTGGGGAAAGGCCAAGACCTCCTCTGGACCTGGAAGCTCTTTTCTGCGACCAGGTCCGTGGCGGCCACCGTGGGGGCTGACCTCCTCGCGGAGCCCCTGCTACACAATCCCCAGCTTCGTGTGCAGGTGGCGGAGTCCCCCGCGGTGCGCCGGAGGCTGGTCTTGGCGGGAGTCACCAGGGTCGGAGACCTCCTGGACTACGAGCGGGGAGATTGGCTGGATCCCCTGACGCTCGCCCGGCGCATGGGGCTCTCCAGACCTCATACTCCCAGGCGCGTACTTCAGGAGGTGAGGGCCGCTTTGCTGCCTGCTGCTCGGGCTTACCTCGACCGGGTCCTACGAGAGGGCACGCCCCGCCCACCCTCCACCCCGGGCCCCATGGACATTTTTATAGGGCCCCTGCCCCGTGGACCCCATCAGCCCCCTCACCCTTTCTCTGCAAGCCGGCTGCACGATGTGCAGCCGGTTCTGTTCCAGACCGCGCCACGGAAACATCTGTACACGCTCGTGCTCCACACCCTTCACTACCTCACCCTCGCGTCCCGCCCCGATACCAAATGGCGGGACCTCCTGCCACCTCTCGAGGGTGAGAAGCCCCGGTGGGCCAGCTTGTACTCTGCCCTGGTCCCGCGGCCCGCTGGGGATGTCAGTTGGCGGCTCCTTCATGGGGCCGTGAGCACGGGTGTGTACTTGGCGCGGTTCACCCCTGTCCCCGACACCTGCCCTTTCTGTGGCGTGAAGGAGACCTTGGCGCACGTTTACTTGGAGTGCGCCAGGTTGCAGCCCCTGTTCCGGCTCCTCCTGACTATCTTTTTACGTTTCTGGTTGCACTTTTCCCCTCACCTTTTTATCTATGCACTCCCCATCCGTGGCCCCACGAAGTCGCGGGATCTCCTTCTCAACCTCCTCTTGGCCCTGGCCAAACTAGCCATCTACAACACCCGGGAGAGGAGGTTGGCCGACGGGACTTCCTGCGACTGTAGGGCCTATTTCCGTTCCTCCGTCTGTTCACGCATCCGGGCGGAGTTCCTCTGGGCGGCGTCCACTGGCTCCCTTGACGCCTTTGAGGAGCAGTGGGCGTTGTCCGGGGTTCTCTGCTCGGTGTCCCCATCCGGTTCCCTTAGTTTAGCCCTATGATCTCACTCCTGATCCTGTTTTTTTCATTCGTTGTCCCCTGGACTCACTTGGTATTCTAGACCTGTGGATCCTCCCCTTAGGCTGGGGGGAGGTCCTTTAGAAGTGGGTGGGCTTCGCCCGCCCACCCCTGGGATGCCAATAGGAAAGGCCAAGGGAGCTGGGGCGCTCTGGCCTAGGAAAGCCCCAGGCTGTAGGCATGGTAAGGCCTACTAGGTACTGGGTTGCAGGGGCAGCCCACGGGTAGCCAGAGGCAGCAGATCCAAACCCCTTTGCCTGTGATGAGTGTCTTATACTGCAGTCTACCCCAGTGAACGGGGGCTAGATGGAGACTGGGCAGTAGCCAAGACTGAGACAAAGTGGGGATAGTGGGTGGGGGTTCCCTGGGGAGGAGACACCCTGAGACTGAGGGGTGTTTGGTCAGGAGGCTGCACCCCAGATAACAGGGCACCGGGTTTGGGAGGGACACGGGGGCCAAGCAGCAGTGGGACACCGGCCTGCAGAAGGTGCTCCAATGGCTGGAGAGCTAATTCCTGGAGATGACCAGCAGCAGGAGCCACAGAGGTGAGTCCCACATATTTACAGATGCAACCTTGAGATCTCAGCCATCTGTGTTATCACTGGCCGAGAGGCTGCAAAGACTCAGGAAGAGGCCACAAAGAAGACAAGCTGCATGAAGTAATGCAGCAGTCCCTTAACAAGAATCTAAAAGTACAGGAGTGGAGGGAGAGTGAAAGGAGGATCCGCCAGCAGAATGCAGATTGCTGGCACAAAAGCACGGAGCTCTGGCAGTAAAGCATGGATTGGCTGTTAAGCATCATGGAGCACCAAGCGGACTCGATCCAGGAGCTTGTAGCCATGCAGGCGGAGCACTACTGCATCCGCCCCCTCTTGCAGCCCTTGTCTGAAAACTCTTTCCCTTGTGCCCCCATGTCACCTGCAACCCACTTTCCCCAACATCTGGGTTCTTATCGCCACCAGCTGCCTCCAATACCTGTAGCTTCACCACCCAGCCCTGAAAACTGACCCTTACCCTCTGCACTCACCCCCCCATCACCATGCCATATAGCCATCCTGAAGTCCAGCACTCATTGTGCAGCACTCCAGACAGGAAGACTGAGTATGATAACAGGACATATGCAAATATGTGATTGTACCGTTCCCCATCCCACCCCCGTGCCCTTTCTGTTTCCAAAACAGTTGTGTTTCTTTTCAATAAATGGATTTTTTGGCTTTGAAAACATTCTTTATTATTGCATAAAGTAAAAGATACCCTAGCACAGGAAAGCAACAGGCACTGCAAGTCAGCGTAGCAAACACAGATTCCTACTAACATTGGAACCATTGCACTTTACACTCGTGCAGGGCACTAGACATTACTGTTGGTTTTCAGCCTCAGATTCCTCCCTCAAGGCATCCCTAATCCTTGCAGCCCTGCGCTGGGCCCCTCTAATAGCCCTGCTCTCTGGCTGTTCAAATTCAGCCTCCAAGTGTTGGACCTCCGAGGTCCATACCTGAGTGAAGCTTTCACCCTTCCCTTCACAAATTTTATGGAAGGTACAGCATGTGGATATAACTGCGACGATGTTGTCGTCAGCCAGGTCCAGCTTCCCACACAGAGAGCACCAGGGCCCTTTAAATGGCCAAAAGCACACTCCACAGTCATAGCATTTCAGGGTTGGAAGGGAGCTCAGAAGGTCATCTAGTCCAACCCCCTGCTCAAAGTAGGACCAATCCCCAACTAAATCATCTCAGCTAGGGCTTCATCAAGCCTGACCTTAAAAACCTCTAAGGAAGAAGATTCCACCACCTCCCTAGGTAACTCACTCCAGTGCTTCACCACCCTCCTAGTGAAAAAGTTTTTCCTAATATCCAACCTAAACCTCCCGCAGTGACTTGAGACTGTTTACTTTTGTTTGTTCTGTACTGGTACATGGAAACATTCTTAGATCCTCCTCTTTGGAACCCTTTCAGGTGTTGAAGCAGCTATTAATCCCCTCATTCTTCTCTTCTGCAGACTAACAATCCAGTTCCTCAGCCTGGCTCATAAGTATGTATTCAGCCCCTAATCATTTTTGTTTGCCTTCCCTGACTCTTTCCAATTTTTTCACTCTTTTGTACTGTGGGGCCAAAAACTGGACACAGTACTCCAGATGAGGCCTCACTAATGTCAAATAGAGGGGAATGATCATGTCCCTCGATCTGCTGGCAATGTCCCTACTTATACAGCCCAAAATTCCATTAGCCGTCTTGGTAACAAGGGCACACTGTTGACTCATATCCAGTTTCTCGTCCACTGTAACTCGTAGGTCCTTTTCTGCAGAACTGCTGCCCAGCCACTCAGTCCCTAGTCTGTAGCAGTGCATGGGATTCTTCCATCCTAAGTGAAGTACTCTGCACTTGTCCTTGTTGAACCTCATCAGGTTTCTTTTGGCCCAGTCCTCTAATTTGCCTAGATTAGCCTGTTGTTGAAATGCTCCTTGCTGCTGTCAAGGTTTCCTGTGTAGGGTTTCATAAACCACAGAATTAAAGGGTAAGCAGGGCCTCCAAGGATCACAATGGGCATTTTGACTTCACCTACGGTGATCTTTTGGTCTGGGAAAAAAGTCCCATCTTGCAGCTTCCTCAACAGGCCAGTATTCCAAAAGATGCGCGGATCATGCACCTTTCCAGGCCAGCCTGCTGTATGTCAGTGACATGCCCACAGAGAGCCACAAGCACCTGGAGAACCATAGAGAAATACCCCTTCTGATTAATGTATTCGGTGGTTAGGTGGACTGGTGCCAGAATTGAAATATGCATCCCAGCTATAGTTCCTCCGCAGTTAGGGAAACCCATTTGTGCAAAGCCAGCCACAATGTCATGCATGTTACCCAGAGTCATGGCTCTTCTGAGCAGGATGCGATTAATGGCCTTGCAAACTTGCATCAACATGATTCCAATGGTTGGCTTTCCCACTCCAAATTGGTTAGCGACCAATTGGTAGCTGTCTGGAGTTGCCAGCTTCCAGATTGCAATAGCCACCTGCTTCTCCACTGTCAGGGCAGCTCCCAGTGCTGCTGCAAGTGCTGGAAATGTGGCCATGCCAGTGCGCTTGCAGCTGTTAGTGGGAACAGATTGCAGCGCTTTCCCTACTGCGCTCTCCGAAGGCTGGGTTAACCCAAAGCGCTCTACATCTGCAAGTGTAGCCATACCCTAAGTCTTGCCATGAGCGCAGGGGACTGGACTAGATGGCCTCTCAAGATTCCTTCCAATCCTGCACTTCTATGATTCTATTACGTGAGGCGCCTAAACAGCATGCCAAGGTGTGTTCAAATATCTCAGTAAAGCCTTGTCTATACAAGAAAGTTGTATTGGTTAAATTAAAGTTGTAATTTTAAACCAATGTAGTTAAACAGGCGCAAAAACCTATGTGAACACTCTTATTTTGGTTTAAACAAGGCTTATTTTGATTTCGTTTACATCAGTTAGGAATCAGTTTAAGCTAAACCAAAATAAGATATTCAAATTGAAATAAGAGCCTCTACCCACGGGTCTGCATTGGTTTTTATTAAATCAGTTTTAAAACAGTCTTCAAGACTATGTTTATTAAGGTTCTAGTTTTAGTTCTGTGATGATCCCATTTTTCCTATATTGTTTCCAGGTTTCATTTCCCAACAGTATAATCACTTGTTTGGATTTTTTTTAATTGTAAGGAACATTATTTTCAGATCTATATAATTATAATAGGAGATATACCAATCTCCTAGAACTGGAAGAGACCTTGAAAGGTCATTGAGTCCAAACCCCTGCCTTTGCTAGCAGGACCAAGTACTGATTTTTGCCCCAGATCCCTAAGTAGCCCCTCAAGGATTAAACTTGCAACCTTGGGTTTAGCAGGCCAATGCTCAAACCACTGAGCTATCCCTGCCTCCCTCCCCCACTGATCTCATAGAACGGGAAGGGACCCCAAACAGTCATCACATCCAGCCCCCTGCCTTCACTAGCAGGACCAAGTACTGATTCTTCTTCGAGTGATCGCTCATATTCATTCCAATTAGGTGTGCGCGCGCCGCGTGCACATTCGTCGGAAGATTTTTACCCTAGCAACACCCGGCGGGTTGGCTGGGCGCCCCCTGGCGTGGCGCTGCTATGGCACCGAATATATACCCCTGCCGACCCGTCCGCTCCTCAGTTCCTTCTTCTTACCGCCGTACAGCCGTGTCGGTGGTTGGAACAGTGAGCGCGGCTTAGCTTCTCCACTTACCTAGCTCTTCACCATTCTGTACTTTCTGTGTATATATTTTATAGTTTTATAGTGTAATTAGTTTTTTGTTTAACGTGACGTAGTGTAGATGTCAGAGCGTATGGCTAGCTCCCCTCCCCAAGGCCGGGCCCATGCCGGGGCTCAGGGCTTCAAGCAGTGCTCGGCCCTGCCGTCGGCCGATGCCAATGGGAGAACCCCCACGACCGCTGCCTAAAGTGTCTGGGGGAATCTCATTTGACTGATAAGTGCGGACATTTTGTAAGCATTCATACCGCGGACAAAAAAGGGCAAGACTCTTCGTTTAAAACAGCTCCTAAGGAAGCGCCTCGCCCTCCAACCTCGGATCACCGAGTGCCGCGCAGCCTGCGCCAGGGAAGAAGTGCTTACATCGGCCGGAGAACGCTGGCAGCCGTCAGACACCTCCGGCACCAGCCACCTCCGGCACAGAAGACAGCCGGCACTGCCCCTCTCCCGCGGGCCAAGCAGGCTAAGCCTTCCGGGCTACAACTCTTCCACTGCGGTCTGAGCCCAACACAGCTGAGTCACCGGCACCAACACCTGCCCGCGGCAACCGGCGGCATACGCACTGTGAATTCGGCTGCAAGAGCGTGAGTCGGTGCGCGACAGCTCACCGGCACGTGCCTCGTTGATGCTTCTCGTTCCACCACACCAGAGACCTTCTCGATCGGCGAGGGAACTATTGCGCCTGACGGAGCCTACCCTACCTAACCCCCAGCACCGCGGTGCGGATTCTTGCATCAAGGAAAGCCGGACTCTGGTCAGGCGCCCTCCACACGAAGCGCAGGCAGGCCCCGCTCCAAGAGCGAATCCGCACCGTTCCCAGTTCTCTATCGCTGGTCAGATTCCAAGGCGCCGGCGCGCAAGTCCGGTACCGATCCCCTCTCGGTACGGGTATACCATGGCACGCTAACAGGTCTCGATCTCAACAGGCACCTGCATGGTGCCAATCTCCCGGCACCGCTCCGGCTGCAGTCGCTCTTACCACCGATCCCTTCTCCTCCGTCGACCTCCGCATCCTGCGCTGTCGCAGTCCGTCCCCTCTTGCACCGGTACGACGCCCGCTACGGTTCTCATGATGCGGCACGAGGTCCGGCACCTGGCTCACAGGAGTCCTCCTCTACGGCCTCTCGCTCCCTTGGCCCATCTCGAAATCCATCCGGGTCTCCCACGATGACAGCGCTGGACTACGGGACTTGGGACTCTCAGAGACGCGTTCTGCCGAGGCCAGGGCACGGACAAGCTCTGCAGTGGTTCCTTCTGGATGCCTGGGCATACCCCAGGCGCCAGGGCGACCACAGTTACAATCATCGGGCAAAACCGGAGGCCACTATTAGCCGTCCTCGCTACCGGCAGATACGGCCGGGGCCCATGCCGGGCTCACCGGGCTTCAAGCAGTGCTCGGCCTGCCGTCGGCCGATGCCAATGGGAGACCCCCACGACCGCTGCCTAAAGTGTCTGGGGGAATCTCATTTGACTGATAAGTGCCGCATTTGTAAAGCATTCAAACCGCGGACAAAAAAGGAGCAAGACTCTCGTTTAAAACAGCTCCTAATGGAAGCGGCCCTCGCTCCTCCAACCTCGGCACCGAGTGCCGCGCAGCCTGCGCCAGGGAGAAGTGCTTCATCGGCACCGGAGAACGCTGGCACCGTCAGAACACCCCGGCACCAGCCATCTCCGGCACAGAAGACAGCCCGGCACTGCTCCCTCTCCCCGCGGGCCAAGCAGGCTAAAGCTTCCGTGGCTACAACTCTTCCACTGCGGTCTGAGCACCAACCACAGCTGAGTCACCCGGCACCAACACCTGCCGCGGCACCGGCGGCATCGGCACTGTTGATTCTGGCCATGCAAGAGCCGTTGAGTCCGGTGCGCGACAGCTCCCCGGCACGTGCCTCGGTTGAGCTTCTCGTTCCCACCACACCAGAGACCTTCTCGACGGCGAGGGAACTTATTGCTCTGACGGAGCCTACCCTACCTCAACCCCCAGCACCGCCGGTGCGGATTCTTGCATCAATGGGAAAGCCTGCTCTGGTCAGGCCGCCCTCCACCGAAGCTGCAGGCAGGCACCGCTCAAGATCGAGATCCCGGCACCGTTCCCGTTCTCATCGCTGGTCCAGATCCAGGCGCCGCTCGCAGTCCCGGTACCGATCCCCTTCTCGGTACCGGTTATACTCATGGCACCGCTCCAGGTCTCGATCTCCAGACAGGCACTCTGCATGGTGGTCCAGCTCCCGGCACCGCTCCCGCTGCAGTCGCTCTTACCACCGACCTTCTCGATCCCGGTCGACCTCCCGGCACCGCGCTGGTCGCAGGTCCCGGTCTCCCTCTTTGCACCGGTACGACTCCCGGTACTGTTCTCTGATGCGGCACGATGTCCGGCACCTGGCTCACAGGAGTCCTCCTCACGGCCTCTCGGCTCCCCCTTGGCCATCTCGAAATCCATCCGGGTCTTCCCACGATGACAGCGCTGGACTACGGGGACTTGGACTCTCAGAGACGCGTTCTGCCAGAGGCCCAGGGCACGGAACAAGCTCTGCAGTGGTCTTTCTGGATGCCCTGGGCATACCCCCAGGCCCAGGGCGAACCCACAGTTACATCATCGGGCACCGGAGGCCACTATTAGCCGTCCTCCTCCGGCAGATACGGTCGTTTTGACTTTGACACAGGACCCTCAGGTCCTCCCGGACTCCGATGCTCCCCTGGAACAGGAGCCCCAGCATGAGCCGCTCGTACCGGGCCTGTCATCGTCGTCTTCGCCAGATGAAGCGGTAGCTGGTACAACAGCATCGGGCCCGCCGCTGATCAACCCCCGAGCCCACCAGGATCTTCTCTGGCGAGTGGCGTTAAATATCAATCTGCCGGTAGAGGAGGTTCCGGAGGTGGAGGACCCGGTCGTAGACATATTATCCGCAGATGCCCCGACTCGCGTGGCTCTGCCATTTATTCGATCCATCCAAGCCAAAGCAGATACTATTTGGCAGTCTCCAGCATCTATCCCTCCTACGGCCAGAGGCGTGGAAAGGAAATATATGGTACCCTCTAAAGGGTATGAATATCTCTATACCCATCCTCCTCTGTGCTCTCTGGTCGTGCAATCAGTAAATGAGAGAGAGTGTCATGGCCAACAAGCCCCTGCCCCAAAATCGCGGGAGGCTAGACGGATGGATCTGCTGGGGCGTAAGGTCTATTCCGCCGGAGGCCTTCAACTGCGGGTGGCTAACCAGCAGGCCCTCCTCAGCAGGTACAATTATAATACCTGGCAGTCAATGGGTAAGTTCACTGAACTGATCCCACAGGACTCCCGACCAGAATTTCACAGCCTCCTGGAGGAGGGGAAGAAAGCAGCTCAGACTTCCCTACAGGCCTCTCTTGACGCTGCTGACTCGGCGGCCAGAACCGTAGTGTCCGGCATTACAATGTGGAGAATTTCGTGGTTGCAGGTCTCGGGTCTACCCCCCGAGCTGCAGCATACTATTCAGGACCTTCCGTTCGAGGGCCAGGGCCTTTTCTCAGAGAAAATGGACCCTAGACTCTAGAGTCTAAAAGACAATCGTATTATCATGCGTTCCCATGGGATGCATACCCCGCAGACCCAACGCAGGTCCTTCCGGGCCCAACTACAGCGCCCTTACCCCCCACCCTGACCTCGACAGGACTTTAGTAGGAGGCGGGGGTTGCGGAAACCGCAGACGGCAGTCGGGCTCTCAAGGAGGCCAAAATAATGGTCCCGCCAAACCATCAGCAGGACCAAAGAAAAACTTTTGAAGGTGTGACCGAGAGCAGAGCACCAGTCTTTTCCCAGAATCCTCTCCAGTTTTCCAATAGTCTTTCCTCCTTCCTCCCTGCGTAGGTCCAATTAACATCAGACCGTTGGGTCCTCCGCACGGTGGAGTTTGGATACCACCTCCAGTTTATTTCGCCCCCTCCCCCCCACCCCCCCTCCTCGTCCCTCTTCAGGGACCCCTATCACGAGCAACTCCTCTCGCAGGAGATCCGCACGCTCCTCGAAATCGGGGCTATAGAGGAGGTGCCGGACGAGTTCAGGGGCAAGGGGTTTTACTCCCGATACTCCTTAATCCCCAAGGCAAAAGGAGGTCTCCGACCCATCCTCGACCTCCGCGGTCTCAACGCCTTCCTAAAGAAGCTGAAGTTCCCCATGGTGTCTCTGGGGACCATCATCCCATCCCTGGATCCAGGAGACTGGTACGCTGCTCTTGACATGAAGGATGCATACTTTCATATCTCCATTTATCCTCCGCACAGACGGTACCTGCGATTTATGGTACATCATCGACACTACCAATTTACGGTCCTCCCGTTCGGCCTTTCCACTGCCCCATGCGTCTTCACGAAGTGTATGGCTGTGGTGGCCGCCTCCCTCCGTCATCGGCGCATCTGCGTTTTCCCCTACCTAGATGACTGGCTCATCCGGGGGACCTCCGAAGCTCAGGTCTCCAGACATGTTGCCGTGGTCATGGACCTATTCGAGCGATTGGGCCTCATGGTCAATATAGGCAAGTCTACTCTAGTGTGCACTCATAGAATCGAATTCATTGGAGCCGTTCTAGACTCCACGCTTGCAACAGCCTACCTCCCGCTATCCCATTTTCGGTCGATAGTCACCGCCATAGAAAGCCTTCAGTCCTTCCTGACGACCTCGGCCTGTGCCTGCCTCAGCCTTCTCGCCAGATGGCTGTGTGCACTTTCATGACCAAGCATGCCAAACTTCGCCTTCGTCCCCTTCAAGTCTGGCTGGCCTCCATTTACCGCCCACACAGGGATGCCATAGACATGATCGTCACGGTTCCTCAGAGTGCCTTAGGCTCCCTCAGCTGGTGGCTGACTCCTTCCCTGGTGTGCGGAGGCATGCCGTTCCACCCGCGACAACCGTCTGCATCCCTAACAACAGACGCGTCGTCTCTTGGCTGGGGAGCTCACATAGGCCATCGTCGCACGCAAGGCCTTTGGTCTGTCCAGGAGCTGATGTTGCACATAAACATTCGGAGAGTTGACGAAGCGGTCCGCCTTGCCCTGCCAGCCTTCCTTCATCATCTGCAGAACCGTTGCGTTCTTAAGTACTCACGGACAACCACCACACGATGGCACTACATAAAGAAGCAGGGAGGGGACTCGTTCTCTCCCCTCTGTCAGGAGGCGATCCAAACTGTGGGAATTTGTATAGCCCACTCTATAGACCTAGTGGCGTCCTTCCTTCCGGAAATCCAGAAGCACTCTAGCAGACCAGCTCAGCAGGTCATTCTCGGCCCGAGTGGTCACTTCGCCCGGACGTAGTTCATTCGATCTTCAAGCAGTGGGGCTTTCCCCGCATAGACCTCTTCGCCTCCGCAGCAACGGAAGCGTCAGAGGTTCTGCTCCTTCCAGGGCCTTTGCCCCGGGCTCAATATCGACGCCTTCCTAATGTCTTGGTCGAACCACCTGCTTTACGCCTTCCCACCCTTTCCGTTTGGTGCACAAGGTTCTCGTGAAACTTTCGCAGGGAACAGGGCTCGTCTGATTCTGATCGCCCCTGCGTGGCCCGGCAACACTGGTACACCACGTTGCTAGGACCAGTCGATGCGCAACCCGATCACCCTGCCCCTCTATCAGGCACCTGATAACGCAGGACCACGGCAGGCTTTCTCCACCCAGACCTGCAATCCCTCCATCTTACGGCGTGGCTCCTGCTTGGTTAACTCAATTCGAGGAGTTACGCGCTGCTCCCCCTCAGGTGCAGGAGGTACTCCTGGCAGCAGGAAAACCCCTCCACTCGAGCTACATACTTGGCCAAGTGGAAACGGTTCTCTTGCTGGTTTCAGGCAGAATGCAGCACCTACGGGTTCCACATCCCATGTGATATATAGATTACCTCTTGCATCTCAAGGCAGCAGGGCTCTCACGCTTTATCATCTCTTTGCGAGTACACCTAGCGGGCTATCTGCTACCTTCCACCCCTGGAGAAGCGCATACTCCGCGTTTTCTCCCACATTGCTATGGTCTCGAAGGTTCCTCAAGGGGTTGGAACGCCTTTTTCCCCTGGTGCGACGCCCCGCCCCTGGCCTGGGACCTCAATTTGTTTTGCACCAGACTTACGGCCCCCCCGTTCGACGCCTTGCGACCTGTTCACTCCTATATTTATCGTGGAAAACGGCATTCCTGTAGTCCATTACAATCGGCTAGGAGAGTCTCGGAGCTTCGGGCTCTAATGGTGGACCCGCCTTACACGATATTCCGATAAGGACAAGGTGCAGCTACGCCCACATCCTGCGTTCCTCCCCAAGGTGGTTTTGTCCTTTTCACTTAACCAGGACAGTATTCTTCTCCGGTGTCTTCTTTCCCAAGCCCACGCATCATCGTAGGGAGCAACAGTTGCACCGCTGGAATCCGTCCGGGCACTAGCCTTCTATATTGACCGCACGATGGTCCTTCCGTAAAATCGCCCAACTCTTGTTGTGGTGAGCGGACCGGATGAAAGGACAAGCCCGTCTCTTCCCAGGAGGATTTCGTCCTGGGTGACAGCATGCATCCGGGCTTGCTATGACCTTGCTCACGCCTCTCCGGGCCATGTTACCCACACATTCGACTAGGAGCCCAGGCCTCGTCGGCCGCCTCCTAGCTCGAGTGCCTATCCAGGAAGCATATGTCGAGTGGCTACATGTATCTTCGGTACACACGTTTACTTCCGCATTATGCCCTGGTACAAACAATCCAGAGATGATGCAAGCCTTTGGCTTGGCAGTCTTTGCACTCTGCAGTTTCTCACTCCGACCCCACCGCCTAGGTAAGGCTTGGGATTCACCTAATTGGAATGGATATGAGGCAAGCACTCGAAGAAGAAAGACGGTTACTCACCGTTGTAACTGTGTTCTTCGAGATGTGTTGCTCATATCCATTCCACACCCGCCCTCCTTCCCCACTGTCGGAGTAGCCGGCAAGAAGGACTGAGGATGCGGACGGGTCGGCAGGGGTATGATATTCGGTGCCAGTAGGCGCCACGCCAGGGCGGCGCCCAGCCGACCGCCAGGTTGTTGCTTGCTAGGGTAAAAATCTTCCGATGAACGTGCACGCGGCGCGCGCACACCTAATTGGAATGGATATGAGCAACACATCTCGAAGAACAACAGTTACAAAGGTGAGTAACCGTCTTTTTTGCCCCAGCTCCCTAAATGGCTCCCTCAAGGATTGAGCACACAACCCTGGGTTTAAGCAGGCCAATACTCAAACCACTGAGTTATTCCTATAGTGAGTATCTCCTGCTCTTCCCTCCCCCCTTTCCCAAGTCAGTTGGTACCATAGGGCCCAGTTTTGGCCCCCTTACTCATCTTGAGTACTAGCATGCTCTGAGTATGCCCACACAGTCTAATTCTGATTGTCTTGCCTTGGTACTGCTGAGGGCTCCAACTCCTTTAACAATCTGCTAATATGTTACAATTTTGTATTAGTATTTGGGCTTTGGGACGTTCAAACTTCTGCTTGCAATGATGAGTTAATTCAGAACAACACAAGCTATCTTCTAGAGACTGCTCTCTTTCTGTCTTGTGAAGACACTGCCATAATCTTTACTTTAGGGCTGTCTTTTGAAAATCATAGCCCCAGCTCAGGAACAAAGTGAGGCTGACAACAGTATTGTCAGAGGCAGATGATGAAATATTACTCTATGCTTTGTGACATCCAAGCTGGATTAGAGTAATTCCCTCCTTGCAGGTCTCTCTCAGGCCTCTCTTTACAAAATGCAGCGTGTACAGAATTCAGCTGGCAGGATTTTAACATGTACTGGAGACAATCAGCAAACTTCCCAGGCACTAAGCTTGCAGCCTGGTCAGAAAGACCTATATTAGTTCTGTATGTATATGTACCTTTTTGTTGTCACGTGCAATATATGGCCATAATGATAGCTGCTAAAAATGGCTACAAAAAGAATTGATGGATGCCTCTTACTGTCCCTGCACAAGAAACAAAAAAGTCCTCTTCTTCTGATAAGCTATTCCTATCCCTAAACAGAACAACACTGCACACCTATCCCCAACGCCTGTGCACCACCATGTCTCCTAAAACCACCACCTCCTATAGTACTACTGAACCCTGATATCGATTTCTCACACTTGCTGTCTGGTCACCCTACTCAGAGGCTTGCCTGACCTTGAGGGCTCCCCTTCCACTCTCCTGTGTGGCAGAGTCCTCGTAACTCCAACAAGGCTGGGCCCAGTATTCCTGGGGGGCTCGATCCCCAACATTGTCATGGTCACTTAGGCAGGAGCTAGAGGTCTCCACTTCAGGGTGCTCTGGACGCTTCCATGACCCACTGATCATTACATATAGTTCACACAAATACAATTGATTAAACAGCAACCAATTTTAAAAATAAGGAAAAAATGGGAGAGTTTAAAGGAAAACACGTCACCCCACTCTGTGGCACAGGGACATCACAACCAGCGTCTCTGGAATATAAGGGAAGTTCAGTCTGTTCCTCCCAAGTCCCAGGCCTCCTGCCCAGGCCCTGGCTGTGCTGCAGAGATGCTGCGGGATGGACACATGCTCTGGGGGTGGCCACATGCCTTCAGGCTCTAGGTGGCAGGACCCTGCTTCCCAGCATCTGCCCTCTCATTGGGGTTATGATCCCCCTCCAAGTCTTGCATGCCAGGCCTCTTAGCTGGCAGAGGCAGATTAGAGGTTTATGGGGCCATGGGTCAGAGCAAGTGGAGTCCCCTCAGGAGATTTCCCCACTCCCCAGCAGGAGTGCTGGGTGGGCAGAGCTCAGGGCATGAAGGTGCCCATTTATCCCCATATACCCCCCCGCCCCCCACAATTGGCACGGCCTCTATTGGCTCAGTGGCTAATCCGCCACTGTTGGCTGGTGGTGTCTCCTGCCGGGGCTCTCTGCCCAGGGTCCACCTCCCTCTCTCCAGCTGCTCACCGTGCCCAGCTCCGGACTGCTCCACCCTCAGCTCCAGCTCCACCACTTTGCCTCAGCGCTGCTGCTGCTGCTGCTCTGCCACCAGCGCAGCCCCCGGCTGTTCCTCTGGCTGGCACACCCCTGCTCAGCTCAGGCTCCTGCTCGCTCCTTGGCTCAGCCCCACTCTGGCCCAGGTAGTTCCAGCTCACATGGAGGCTGGGACCCTAGCCTCCTGACTCCCTCACTGGCCTGCCTGCACTGTCAATCAGGCTGACCTGGAGCATTGGCCTCTCCCCATTGTTCCTGGGGACTGTCCGTCTCAGGGTCCTGGTTTCCCATCAACCCTTCCCCTTTCTTTTGGTACTGCGATACCAACCAAAAAAACCCACTAACTTTTAGTAAGGAGACAACACAGACATGAGAGGCAAAGCAGCAGAAGGTCTGTAACATACCAGCAGAGTGAACAATGGGCTGGCTCACATATGCCCATTGTTCTACTTATGGGTTTTTGTGAGTGGAATTTAGGGAGATATTAGCTAAGTGGAAAGACAAAAGAAAGGAGTGGGGAGATGGAAGGGAGAGGAGGGAAGAGAAGCAGGAGGGGCAGCTGCAGTGAGGTTGAAGTGAAGAGACAGAGGGAGAAGTGGGAACAAACAGTGAATCAGGACAGGGGAGAGAATGTCAAGAGTGAACACTGGGAAAAGAGAAATTGGTGACATTATCAATAAACAAGTGGTTCAAAGGTGCCTCAAGCTGAAACTGCTTTGTTTGCTGCCACTGCCTTGCCTCAATGGATGAGCCTATGTGGCTAAGTGCATAAGGTCTGGTTTTCCTTGAGGGGAGATCTACCCTGCATACTTCTAGGTCTAAGAGATATTGGAGCAGGATATCCCAGCTGGACTTCTCTACCCCTCCAAGATGCTGCTCCTGCCAACTTCAGTCACTGGAGATTTTTTTTTCTCCAGCCCACGTGGCTGAAAGGAGTGGTGAGTTCACAAGGGTTCTGGTACCCTTTGTACCTCCCTTTCCCCACCTGTGTAGAATGGGATAGTTATACCATACAGCACAGCTTTGCTAACTTAAGGCTTAAGTGATGTTTCTCAAGTACATTGAGATCAAAATGTTATTATTTAGTGCCTCATGTTTGTAATTTAGGAATCTTTTAGCAAAAAGCTAACCTAGTTGTAAACATATTCAGTGTCTGGGATTTTATTGCCTTTTTCACAAGGTACATAGCCTGTGACACACACCCCATATGTGAAAGAGGGATAAGATTATTCACTTACCCACCTAAGAGGAAAGTGCAATGTTTGCACAATTCTTTTGCTCTGCACAGCGTGGGTTAGCTCAGACTGTTTGTACACAAACCATAGTAAAGGGTGGTGCTCCTAGGAGAGAGAGAATATCTCAGAGCTCAGAGGGTATGATGCTGGGTGGCTCTCCTCTCCTATACTTCATGGCTGTATAAAGGACAGCAACTGTCTGTCTGGTTCCCCATCTATAAAATGGAAATATTTTCCTATCTCAAAGGGGACTATAAAGATTAGTTAAGATCTGTAAAACTCTTGGAGATGAAAACTGTTTATTAATACTCATTTACTTCATTTGAGAGTGGTTGTAATAGCATACTGTAGCATCTGGACTGGTTGACTTTGTTTTATTGCCTACAGTCCAAGTTGTGTGAGATTCAATCATCCTTAAAAACACAGACACCTTCAATCATCCTTAAAAACACAGACGCCTTCAATCAGCATTTCTTTTGCACAATGTACACCAAATACTTTTGCATAAGTACAGGGCTAAAAATTGTAAGTCTGTGTTTTGCATAATACCTGATACCTCCCTGAGAAGGCAAAATTATGGAACATTCCATTATGCTTCTTAGGAGACTGGATGAATAGTCTTGGAGGGTGAAGACCTGAAGACAGAATGGCAACTCACTAACTGGAAGGGGAGGGTGGGGGGATGAGGCAGCCAGCCACCAACAGCAGCAAGGAGATTAGGGTAGCAAAGCAGGATTCTAACTTTAGGATAATCTCCCAGGAGAGTTTTTTGGAAATCATATTAATTATATGACTATAAACTATGAATTTTCTTACACTATTAAGGATCTGATTTAGCCCAAAATATCATCTGTGGCTGTTGGCTCATGAAAGAGCTGTAATACTCTAAACTCTCTACTTTCACGCATAGCAGCCTCATATTGCCATCACATTCACCAGCCCCCAACCCTACCCCTTCAAGGGATAGGGTCCCACATACCAATGCTAGTCAGGCTCTTAGATAATCAGGTTATGGTACAGTGCACTGAATATGCATTGACCCATGTCTTAAAACGAGCAGAGCTTTCACTGCATCTCAGTTAGGCAAGATTTGTATAAGATTTGTATAGCCATTGCTCAGTCCCTTTCGGTTTGTTCATTATTACTGAGTGCATCAACGTGGATATGGCAGATTTTTGGTGGCATTGCGAAAACCTTTTAAGAAGAACTGAGAATCCCCAGGGTGCATGTGCCCAGCTAGAGCAGCAACCTCTAACCAAGGCGCCATGGACTCTACCACAAGGTGAACCTCAATTCTCCAGCAACACCCTTGAATTCCAAGGCACGCGGGTGGAAGTGCTCCAGCAATTTCACATTTTTTTTAAATTTAGGTTTTTATTGAATTAAATATAAAAATAAATGATACAATCAGCACAGTCGCCCCAGGCTATTTTAATATGAATTTTAATTTGCTGGTCATTGTTCCCAGTTTCTATTTTCATGGTGCTGCTGGTTGTCATCTTAGGTTTCAAAGTTAACCACCCACTGAAAAGCATGCAACTGTACCCGTCTCTCAGAGAGATTATTTTAGGCTTTCTGCAGAGACATATATCAATGTATTGGCTATACTCTTTTCAAGATAGCTGAGATTCTGTAGCATAATTCTGCAGTAAACGGTGAATTTTGCACCTAAATCCATAACCATGGAACACTGGATGCTTCCTGTAACTTTACTAGGATTTCTAAAAAGAACCGTGCATTTTTGTTTAAATTAATTGTACTCGTTCTTTCCCATGACAAAATATTTACTGGAGCAGATACTGAATACTGAGATTCTGGTAACGCACACACCTTGTAAAGGCTTTTTTCACAGTGTGGTGAATTGGTGAATCTGTCTGTACAATCTATGGCTCTGTATGAGATTCTGAAGTCACAGCATGCATCTTTACCAACCTGCAAACTCCATTTTGAAGGTGCAGGCTTTTGCCTTCCCTCTTGTCTGTTTACCTCCAGGTTGACCTGAAATCTGAAAGGCTGGTGGCAAAAGAATAACAAAGAAGAGTCAATGACGTTACATGCTCTCCCACTGAAACAGAATAACCATAAATATCACGCTGGCTTCTGATCAGGAGAACTGGTTTGTTAGATAAGAGGTTCCATGGGCAAGGAAATCACCTGGTAGGGGCCTGTGATCACATGAGGAAGCTGAACATGGAGTCTCCTGACAGAGGAGACTGGAAGGTTATAAAAGGGGAGAAGCTGATGTGTTTGGGGTTATTGACTATTTGTCTCCAACTCAAGGTGAGGGAGAGGTCACCCACCATATAGGAGAAGCCTGAATGAAAGTGTTGGAGGAACTAACTAGGGGCAGAGCTCTTCTCGACCTACTGCTCACAAACAGAGAAGAATTAGTAGGGGAAGCAAAAGTGGATGGGAACCTGGGAGGCAGTGACCATGAGATGGTCAAGTTCAGGATCCTGACACAAGGAAGAAAGGAGAGCAGCAGTATATGGACCCTGGACTTCAGAAAAGAAGACTTTGACTCCCTCAGGGACTTGAAGGGCAGGATCCCCTGGAAGAATAACATGAAGAGGAAAGGAGTCCAGGAGAGCTGGCTGTATTTTAAAGAATCCTTATTGAGATTGCAGGAACAAACCATCCCAATATGTAGAAAGAATAGTAAATATGGCAGGCGACCAGCTTGGCTTAACAGTGAAATCCTTGCTGATCTTAAACGCAAAAAAGAAGCTTACAAGAAGTGGAAGATTGGACAAATGACCAGGGAAGAGTATAAAAATATTGCTCAGGCATACAGGAGTGAAATTGGAAAGGCCAAATCACACTTGGAGTTGTGGCTAGCAAGGGATGTTAAGAGTAACAAGAAGGGTTTCTACAGGTATGTTAGCAACAAGAAGAAGGTCAAGGAAAGTGTGGGCCCCTTACTGAATGGGGGAGGTAACCTAGTGATAGAAGATGTGGAAAAAGCTAATGTACTCAATGCTTTTTTCGCCTCTGTCTTCACGAACAAGGTCAGCTCCCAGATTACTGCACTGGGCAGCACAGTATGGGGAGAAGGTGACTAGCCCTATGTGGAGAAAGAAGTGGTTCAGGAGTATTTAGAGAAGCTGGACAAGCACAAGTCCACAGGGCCGGATGCACTGCATCCAAGGGTGATAAAGGAGTTGGCGGATGTGATTGCAGAGCCACTGGCCATTATCTTTGAAAACTCATGGCCATCGGGTGAGGTCTGGAATGACTAGAAAAAGGCTAATGTAGTGCCCATCTTTAAAAGAGGGAAGAAGGAGGATCCGGGGAACTACAGCCTAACCTCAGTCCCTGGAAAAATCATGGAGTAGGTACTCAAGGAATCAATTTTGAAGCATTTTGAGGAGAGGGAAGTGATCAGGAACAGTCAGCATGGATTCACCAAGGGCAAGTCATGCCTGACTAACCTAATTTACCTTCTGTGATGAGATAACTGGCTCTGTGTATGAGGGGAAAGCAGTGGACATGTTATTCCTTGACCTTAGCAAAGCTTTTGATATGGGTCTCCCACAGTATTCTTGCCAGCAAGTTAAAGAGGTATGGGCTGGATGAATGACTATAAAATGGACAGAAAGCTGGCTAGATCGTTGGGCTCAACGGGTAGTGATCAATGGCTCCATGTCTAGTTGGCACTGGTATCAAGTGGGCCCCAAGAGTCGGCCTGGGCTGGTTTTGTTCAATATCTTTATTAATGATCTGAAGGATGGTGTCGATTGCACCCTCAGCAAGTTTGCAGATAACACTAAACTGGGAGGATGGTAGATATACTGGACGGTAGGGTATAGGATAGAGAGGGACCTAGACAATTAGAGGATGGGCCAAAAGAAATCTGATGAGGTTCAACGAGGACAAGTGCAGAGTCCTGCACTTAGGAAGAAGAAATCCCATGCACTGCTACAGACTGGACTTGAGTGGCTAGGCAGCAGTTCTTGCAGAAAAGGAGTGGGTTACAGTAGGAGAGCTGGATATGAGTCAACAGTGTGCCAAGAAGGCTAATGGCATTTTGGGCTGTATAAGTAGGGGCATTGCAGCAGATTGAGGGATGTGATCATTGCCCTCTATTCGGCACTGGTAGCCTCATGGAGTACTGTGTCCAGTTTTGCCCACAGTACAACGGATGTGGAAAATTGGAAAGAGTACAGGAGAGAGGCACAAAAAATGATTAGGGGGCTGGAGCACATGACTTATGAGGAGAGGCTGAGGAACTGGGATTGTTTAGTCTGCAGAAGAGAGAATCAAGGGGGATTTGATAGCTGCTTCAACTACTTGAAAGGTGAGTTCCAAAGAGGATGGATCTAGACTGTTCAGAGGTACTAGATGATAGAATAAGGCATAATGGTCTCAGGTTGCAGTGAGGGAGGTTTAGGTTGGATATTAGGAAAAACTTTTTCACTAGAAGGGTGGTGAAGCACTGGAATGGATGACCTAGGGAGGTGGTGGAATCTTCTTCCTTAGAGGTTTTTAAGGTCAGTTTGACAAAGCCCTGGCTGGGATGATTTAGTTGGGGATTAGGTCCTGCTTTGAGCAGGGGGTTGGACTAGATGACCTCCTGAGGTCTCTGCCAACCCTGTAATTCTATGATTTTCTTCATTAAAGCCATCAGGCAACTCGTTGCTAAATGGACTGACAACCCAGGTCTCCTAACTCTTGTGTCTGTGCTCTGCTCACTAGGTCAGGGTGGCCACTGGAAACACTACCTCTTGGATGGACATAGCAATCCTCGCTTCCTGGGTCAGGGAGATCCTTGGAGGAAGCAATAGCCATGTTGGCACAACTCTTCAGGAAAGGTGATGTAGGAGGAGAAGGTCTCCCCAGTTGAACTTACACTCAAAGGTTTAAAGTTCAGCTCACTTGGAGTGACAAATAAGGGCTCAGGTTGATGCTGGGTTTAATACAACCTGTTTACCCATTCCACTGCTTTTTAATACTATCTCAAATGCTCCTGTGCTACTGCTATACCTGAGGGATGTATTAGTTTCCTGTTCCTTTAAAAAATAAATATGTAAGGACTGAGGAGAAGAGAAGTCATTGGACTGGGAAGAAGAAAGCAGAGATGGTTGGCTCACCACCAAAAAGAAAGAAAAAGTGTAAGAAAAAGTTCACGACGGCTTGCCAAGTTTAGTGCTGGCTAGTCCCTTCAAATGCAACTATTTATCGAATGACAATTTGGGGCTCCATATTTATTGGCTCCCATACACTCTGTGGCCTATAAAAGGTGCAAGGCAATGGCTCAATGAACAAGAAGGTACCATCTTTATATAATCACTTTTCTGGGTAGAACTCCATTTTATTAGTATTTATTTGTATTACAGTAGCATCTAGCAGCCCTCGTCATGGACCAGGCCCCCACTGTGTTAGGCAATGGACAAACACAGAACAAAAAGGCAGTCTCTGACCCCAGGGGCTTAAAATCTAAGTATGAAACAAGAGAGAACACATGGATCCAGACAGGGGCATACAAGGAAACAATGTGACAGTATTGGTCAGCATCAAAGGCAGTGGTCTTGGCACACTAGCAGCCTAACCACTATCAAGTTTTATGTAGGCATTAAAGTAGAGTTTTGACGAGAGAAAATAACTCCTGGAGGCAGTTGGTCTCTATTGCTTGCTTGTAAAGGACTGTGTCTGAATCTTTTCATTCTTTCAAACAGTTAGCCAAAGGACATTTGGATTTTCAGTGCTGTAAAGAATGCTACATTAAGAATGATGTCTTCTTTTAAAAAGCAGTTGAATAGTATCTTTGTGCAAAGCAGACAGGTGCTTTGCAGTCTTTTTGGTAACAGGAACAGTAGCATATAAACTTAGATTACTTTTAGTAACCACTGCAGAATAATTAACAGTGTCATTACTTCTGTAAATGAATCTAGGATCAATAGAAGAGTGTGTGTTGTCATGGTGGAAATGTTCTAGCTGATGAATACTGTATACAGATGCTCCCTGACTTATGCAAGGTGTTCCATTCCGGAATGCCTTGCGTAACTCGAATTTTGCATATGTCGGAAACGCATCTTCAACCATTATGCAAAATAAATAAATAAATAAAACATACAACAACAACAACCACAAACCCCCTCCTATTTCTAGCTTACAGAACTTTTTCCGTAAACTCAGATTTGCGTACGTCGGATTTACGTAACTCAGGGAGTGTCTGTATGCCTTTTTTATTAATCTTTGCAAAATTAGAGCATTTTCTCCCATTTAGCAGAATTTATTACTGGTAGTGAATACTGAGTCATTTAGTGTGTGTGTGTGTAACACTGACAGACTCTGGTTATCGGTGGGTGGGACTGAATCCAGGACCTTTGGAGCTTCGCGCATGAGCCTCTACTGCATGAGTTAAAAGCCACATGACCCTTAGCAAAGGCTGTAGAGCAGACTTATTTAATTCTCTCTAAGTGGTCTTGGTGCCACTAGATGAGGCAGAACACCACACCCAGGAGGTGTGTGGGTTACATACTTCCACTAGCTGAGGAAGTGCGTCCTGAGCTTCAGAGACTTCCCAGTTGAAATCCCAGACAAGCCCCTTCTTGTAATGCTGACAGACCCTGGTTGTCAGTGGACACATCGAACCTGGGACTTATGGAGCTGAATGCATGAGCCTCTACTGCAGGTGGCCACGTGGCCCTTAGCTAAGGCTTTAGAGCAGACTCGTTAATTTTAAAGTGGTCTTGGTGCCACTAGCTCGGACAGAGCACCACACCCAGGTGGTGCTTGAGTTGCATAGGTGTGGATATGTCCACTTCATAGTAGTGACCACTCCTGCTTGCCAACAAACCACCTTACACAATAGCATTTGGTGGATCTTTACAATAAGAAGTAAAAACAAGGTAGGTAGTTAGTGCCACCATTTTAAGTCTCCAGTCCAACAAGGAGAGGTTCATATGTGAATCCCCTGTGCCTCTGTTGAGCCTCCATGAATTCCAGCTCCCTTCTCTTCCAGTCAGCTGGCCAGTGCAGGGCAGGAATCTGCCTGCATGTCTCCTTGGGGTCAGGTCCAAGGTGTATACATTTTCCAGGGCTAAAGGCCTGATCCCTCTTAAAATGCCAAGCAGCACAACTCAAAGGCAGACAAGTTTGACTCAATTATTTCCTGTCCCAGTTTGTTTATTACTACATGGACAGAGATTGATGTGAGAGATGGGAAATAAACCAATACACTGAAGTAGAAAAACAAAACTTAACTTGGCTGGAAACAAGAAGAGAAATGATCGAGAAACAACCCTTAAGTACATACAGGATCAGCACACTAAGCTGATGCTGCATTGTAAATGAGACCTGACCCCCGTCACTGTCTTGAGAAATGGAGAAGCTACCCACTCACCTTGGTGTGCAGAACAATTGAGCCTGCCAGGCCTGAGGTATTGTTGACCTTCTCCTGTATAGTTGTTTACACCAGAGCAAAGTGAATATAACAATGGTGTCAGATCGGAATACAGTATCTGCTCATTAGTAGCAACATAGCCCTTTTGCTACATTGCTCCTAAGCAGCTATTGCTGTTATGGGGAGTGTCGACAATTCACAGTAGAGAAAGTAATTCCAGGGGAAATGCTGCTCATAAGCGGTGGCCGTTGCTCTTACAAGGTGTTGATGCAAACAAGTGTCTACTGTAATAGCATTTTTGATGTAGCACGTAATGCTAGGGATTAGCACTCAGATGCAGTCCAGGATCTGGCTCTTAATTCTCCTGTTTTACTATTTTTCCAGTTGATATCTTACAGTTGCTGAGGATGTACGTTTCTGGAGATTTCCACTTTAACTCAGATAACTGATCCATCCATCCTGCAACCAAAATCTGCAATTACCTTTATACTACTCATGAGGAGTGCCACTGAATTCAACAGCACTCCATGGATGTGCAGACTCTGTTGGTAGGATCTGGGCCATCTACGGTAGAGATGCTGTAAAATTTCCTTACACTAAAAGATTTGCAGGCTGACACCTGGCAGGGAATCCAGGAAGACTCAGCCTAAGTTCTATTGATACAGAATTCCTGCACAAGAAGACTGATGGAATGTTCTGCACTTTGTTGCCCGCCTCCACTGGATAAAATCACACCAGTTATAAAAAGATTGACCATCAAAATCAGTCATTCATACTGCACACCATAACATCCAGAAAAATGTATAGTAATATACTAAAACGTCTATTAAAGTAAATATATGAACTCAGGAGAGAGGATTATTCTAAACCGTGATAAATAGTCAGATCACGCTCTGTATTTTCCATCAATATTTAACTTAGAAACAATTGGCTAATGGTGAACCAGCAATTAGCATGCAAAATAGAGCCCTTGTGCTATAAAGTATAGGTTTCCAATGTGTGTATGCTAAGAGCTGCTTGGCACAGCAAAAGAAGAGGCTGTGTGTTTAACAAATGTCCTCATAATGAGCTCAATTGAAAAGCTTATTTAAGGTTTCTGTATTCATTCCAGACCCCTCCAGCTGTCACATTTGTCACATCAGCAGTAGGCTAATGTTTATCCTGTTCTGGTTGATAAATCAGACTATATGGGAAAAAAATTCTCACTTGTGCTATTTGTTACAGTTTTTCATAAGCGTAGGAATCGAGCATAAAATCAGCTTCTAATTAAACTATTTTTTAAAATAAACCGCTCAGATTTAAATATTTAACACTGAGAAACTATAATGTAAAGGACATTAAAGGTGTTCATCTAGTAAATGTATTCACAGAAATCTGAGCCCACATTGCTCCATCTCCATGAGATGAATAAAATATCAGATCTCAGATTCTAAAACTGATGACTCTTCTTCTCAGTAGGTGGCAGGATTAGAATGTCAGATATAATCTTAGGGCTCAGTTTTAGTTGAATTACATCTTGATTCCACAGCCTATAAAAATAGATGCCTGATTCTGCCTACTGTAGCACACATGACCAACATATGTTTTCCTGGGCTTAGCCCTGTAGATAACCGGAAGCTTGTAAAATTTTAAACCTTTCATGTAAACATTTCTCCCCTCTCCTTGCCCCGGAAGAAGATTCACGGTCATGCACACTTACGAATCACTGAATTATACATGGAGCCCAAATCCTGCCGGGGCTGCTGAATGCCCTCACTTCCCATTCAAGTCAGTGAGAGCTAAGGGCTCTCAGCAGGGGTTAGCACTTTACAGGACTGTAACTGGCCACTTTGTCTACAATATAATTTTAACAAAAATCACCTTTACTGAGCACCACCAAGTTCAACTGGTGCAGATTCACTTACCTTTTTATTTTATTATTATTATTTTAAATTAAAACTGGCCCATACTAAGCGGTTACATTTACCCCATCTCACTGCAGAAGTGACTAAATACTTTGCTTAAAAAAGAGCTGATTATGCTGTATTCCAGTAGCATGTAGCCCACGCTACTGGCCACTGCCTTCATGGGCCTTCCAGAGGCAGAGTTCCCAAGTCCCTCACAAGCCTTCACTACCCTAGCACCAGGCAGAAGCAGTGGAGATCATATGGGACTAGGGCCTACTCCCATTCCCTTCCTTCCACTAGCTCTAGGGCAGTTGCACCCAATGCAACCTCCATCTCCAGGGGCCTGTTGGGGGCAGAGGTTGAAAGCCAACCACTTTCACTGGCTCCAGACTCTCCTAGCACTTTTCCCTTGTGATGTCACCTGCATTCTATTCAGTTCAGCACCAAACCTACCTCAGCAATAACTTGCTTTCCCTGGCCGGCCACTTTGTGTCAACAATGGAAATAGGCAAGGATTAAAAGTAATTTATTTTTTTAAAGGCGTGAGATTTAATTGTACAAAACGGAGGCGAGCACTAAGCATCATTAGAGAGCAAGAGTTATAAGTAATTTTAAAATTACAGAAAAAACTGAAGTTAAATAAGGGCTTGTCTACAGTGGCACTTTACAGCACTGCAACTTTCTTGCTCAGGGGTGTGAAAACCCCCGAGTGCTGCAAGTTGCAGCGCTGTAACGTGCCAGTGTAGACAGTGCCCCAGCGCTGGAAGCCACACCCCTCATGGAGGTGGGTTTTTCAGCGTGCTGGGAGACAGCCATTCTGCCATGACTACACAGGCCACGTTAAAGCACTGCCATGGCAATGCTTTAACGTTGCCAGTGTAGACAAGCCCTAAATGTCCTTTAAGAGGTAAAGGCTAAAATCTTTTTCTTTAAAATCATTAAGCAGGGTTAAACCATAAATTAAATAAAGACGGAGCTAACACATCTGTCTTTGGGCCTGATTCTGCAAAAGCCTGCCATCAGACTAACTTTACTCATGTGAGTAGTACATTGAGCTGCAATGGGAAGGCAGAGGGTTCCATGTCAGTGGATCCTAAGGCTGTATACCCTCACAGTGTAGATCACGTCCTTAAAAGATTCTGTTCCCACTTACCTCAACCCATCTTAGCATTGGAGGGTTTGATTTTGCCATTCAAGTAGCAACAGCCTTTTCGCAATCTAGCATTTTTAATCTAATCTATATCTTCTTCTGGCATGCTACAATAGGCTACTTATTTCAATTCCATTACAGTAATAATACCTAGCTGTTATATAGCCCTTTTCATCACTAAACCTGAACGTATTTCATAATTTTTTAATGTATTTAGCCTCATTACACCTCTGTGGGGTAGGGAAGTGCTATTATCCCATTTTACAGATGGGGAGCTGAGGCAAGGAAAGGCTGAACATTTATTTCCTGGACCTGAGGCATTATCTTTCTAGCTCTAATTTCTATTAGTCTTGTAATGGGCAAACCTCAGAAGGTATGGTCTCGTTAGCCACGTACAGTCTACCCTCAGTGGAGGAGGAACCCGGCTAGGATTCTCAAAAGAACAGGTTGCCTTGTAAGATTTCAAACATGGCCTGGGGTTCCTGTCACATTCGAAATACCATGAGCCATAAGTTATTCCAGCTTCTGGCAGCTGCCACTAAGTGCAAAAAACACTGGCATTTAACTTGAATTGAATTGATGGTTTTGAACTTCCAGAAACATTTGTTATAAAAAGATTGACTCCCACTGACATCATACATAGTTTAAGTTCACTGAGAATGCCTTAGGATCAAGTTACTTTGCCTGCTTTTGTAAACTGTCACCTGATCATCAGCCAGAAGGAAGGGTAAAAATATTTTGCTACAGAATTTTTGCTCACATATACACACGCAATAACGAGAGAACTATAAGGTAACACAGGTGTCCTCACTATTGTCAGTAGGCACTGTGATACTATAGTCATCATTCACTAACCACAAAGCAACTTTTAGAATCCTGAAAATCATAGATTACAAAAGCATTTTTTTGTAATGCTTTGAGTGTAGAATAACAGACTTCAGTTTGCTAAAAGTACCTCAGACACAAGCTGGGCAGCAGGGATTGTATTACAGGGCTACTTAGCAGATCACTTGCAAGCATGTATTTTGTAATAGCCTTGGTGTCTGCATTTCAAATCTGGCCTTTAGCAGGTGTTGTGAGACCAGTACAGGTTGCATAAATGATCAAATTTCAATACCTCTGCCACTTCCAAGCAGTAATAAATAGTCCGCACAGAATGTTGTACCCCTGTTCCTGCCTCAGCTCAGTACCTTGCAGGAGAGGGAAACAGACAAGTCTTAAATAGAAATCCTCAGTTTTTTTCATTTTGTGGACTACTTTGTACAAAACATCCTTTTCCATCTCTTCTCCCAGCTTTCCAGTCCCAAAGCTTTTTCCGGGATATTATAGAAAGGTAGAGGAAAATACTATTTGCAGGTACTCTCTGTCAATTGATGTGGGCTGATGCGAACTAGGAGATACAAATTCCTGAGCGGGTTTCAGGGATACAGAAAAAAGAAGCAACATCCCCACTTCATGCTTTCTGTTCCTTCCAAACCCAGGAGGCCTCTCCACCTTAATGCATTACAGCTAGGGCTCAGGAGCCTTCTTCCTTCTGGAGATGGCAGATATCGAAAGATAATGTTCTAAATAGCAATCATATGTGCCCCACTGCCACCCCAACCCTGCTTCCCTAGAGAAGCTGTCATTTATGCAGATGTTGGAATGAATGGCCAGTGGGTATGTGGTCTCACATTACCAGGGAGCAGGGGGCCTAGAAAAAGAACTCGGAGCAGCTAAAATTCCGTGGAGTCCTTAGTCCATCCACAGACCTACAGCCCCCTTCCCACCCATATATTCAGAGTAGGTAGCCTGCCTCCTCCCTTATCCACAGCTACAACCCGAGGGCAGGCATAGTTAAAAAGTCACACAGCAACCATGTGGAGTTACCAAGTTTTTCTGAGAGGGTACTTACTATATGACCCCATCTGAGTACCAATGGTTTGAGGAAATATTTTTTCATTAATGCAGATTCCTTGCACCCTCTCAATTACAGTAAAACCTCTACAACTGTGGTCCCCAACCTTTTCATCTGGACCACTGCGCGGCGGAGCACCCGCCGAAATGCCGATGAATTTCGGCGGCATTTTGGTGGGGACGCCTCTCGGTGATGCGGCTTGCCATTGACAAGCGACGTCATCGAGAGGGTCCCTGCCCAAATTCGGGAGTGACACCTCTTGATGATGTCACTTGTCGACGGCAAGTGGCGTCATTGAGAGGCATCCCCGCCGAAATTCGGGGGCGACGCCTCTCGATGACATCACTTGTTGGCGACAAGCGTCGTCATCGAGAGGCGTCCCCACCGAAATGGTACTCATTGGTACTCAGATGGGGTCATACAGTAAGTATCCTCTCAGAAAAACTTGGTAACTCCCATGGTTGCTGTGTGACTTTTTAACTATGCCTGCCCTTGGATTGTAGCTGTGGATAAGGGAGGAGGCAGGCTACCTACTCTGAATATATGGGTGGGAAGGGGGCTGTAGGTCTGTGGATGGACTAAGGACTCCATGGAATTTTAGCTGCTCCGAGTTCTTTTTCTAGGCCCCCTGCTCCCTGGTAATGTGAGACCACATACCCACTGGCCATTCATTCCAACATCTGCCTAAATGACAGCTTCTCTAGGGAAGCAGGGTGGGGGTGGCAGTGGGGCACATATGATTGTCATGGCGCCCGCGGGCACCATGTTGGGGACCACTGCTGTACAAGACACCACCTGTAAATGAAAACGGCAACCTCCTGTGCTAAGAGACCACTCCAAAGTATTCACAAATAGTGAAAATTTTACTCCATCTTTATTAGGATTAATATCCCACCACTTCAGGTTTGTGAATTCTAGAATGGGGAAGCTGTTATGCATGCGATTTGTCCCAATGAAGTTTGTAGAACAAATCATGTCCATACAATACGTGTACATGTTTGCAGGATCAGAGCTTCAGACTGTAAATGCCTCAGAGCAGGGAATCCAGCTTTATGCATACTGTGAAGCACCATGCACATTTATAGCGCTATGTAAGTAGTAATATTAATAAATTGCTACTACCACCAGTAGGTCTCCAAAAATATTGTGATCTTAATTTTTTTAAACTAGCTTGTTACAAAGGATGCTACAAATCATGTTAAAGGGCTTTGAGAAGTTTACTACTATGCTGATTATAAAACCTTTTGCACTGAGAGAGAACAGAACTGAACTAAGTACTACATTAAAGTGTTAAGTACCGTTCTCTTTACCCTATCAATTTAAAACAAATTGCTGTAACTAGTTTCCCCAGCTTCTACATCTGTGTCCCCCATGAAGAACTTCTGGGGTGCCCCAGATTGTCAGTTTCATAACTTGCACTAGTAACCAACATGCTAGTTGACAGCAGCTAGTTTTATTTTAAATGACCCGGGAATACTTCACAGGATGAGAATCTATTTAAAACTTCCCATATCTTGTGCCACGCAATCTCAATAAATGTCACTATTTCAAATGTTGATTCATTGCTTAACATTTTGAGTAAGAATCAAACAACAGTTCAGATGTATTGTACCCACGGAGAGGTACACCAAATACATACCACAGGAGTCGTTTTTATTGTTACATTACCATGCTGACAATTCTATTCTAGGAAATGTCTAACATTCATTTCATGTTAACAGCTGAACATCTGGATACTTATTTTGCACTTCAAGGCTGTTAAAATGCATTTATTTAATTAAAATATATCCCACAGCAGCGCACAATTCATTTTTTTTTATTTTGGACAAGGTGGTGCCATGTGTGCAAACATAGAATCCAACAGTTTCTTTACTGTGTCTATACAGAGCGAGTCCCTCTAAGCTTATATTAATTCTCACCATCTTGAAAATCGCTAAAACAATCTGAGTATCAGAGGAGTAGCCGTGTTAGTCTGGATCTGTAAAAGCAGCAAAGAATCCTGTCGCACCTTATAGGCTCCAAAACGTCTGTTTTTCTGCTGTTCACACCTACATCTGTCTAGAATATCTAATAGATGCTGCACAGGTTGTCTATATATACTGTATTTATTCCACTGACAACCAGCAATAGGCGTGTGCCTAGCTTTTAACATTAAGTTTGATGGTCACTGTAATAAGTAAGTAATATATCACTGGAAACATGCAGTGTCATCTCCCATTGCTAGACACAGTGAATTCCAAAGCCAGTACCCACATACCACCAAATAATTGAGGATGATATATGAGGTGCAGGACAGTGCCAACTGTTGACTAGACCATTAGCATATCAGCAATGTTTTAGGGCTGAATCCTGCCAGCATGCAAGTATTATTAATATTAGCCATGTTTTACAATAGTACCTAAAGGCAAAAGAAGAATGAGGCCCCATTGCGCTAGGCACTGTACAAAAAGAGGAGTAGACAGTCACTGCCCCAAAATGTAAGTCAACTTACTCAGGTAAGTAATTCCATTGGCTTTAACAGAACCACAGTGTTGTTAGAATATATATATATTTAGGCCTGTCTGTAAAGGCCTATACTTTAAGAACGTAGGTATATGTTTAGCATTTATCTGGTTACAGAGGTATAAAAGAAATTATCAAAACCACTGTCTGCCTGTGTAACGGTCTTCTCTCACTGTGAGTCTGAGGCCATGTTCTTAAGCTAAGGCCTTTGGCTAAGCAGCAGAGGCAGCTGTAACCTGAGAAATGTATGGTCACATCTTCACATTTCAAACTAGTCATATTGAAATAAGGCAACCTGGGGTTGTTAGAAAGGTGAGCCGATCTAGCACTCCAGAGAACGGGAAGAGCCTAGAAGATGTAAAAGGAAATGTAGCTTGATAGTTTTGTGTTTGGTAAGAACTCACTTATCAATAGACACAGCTGGGAAACCCTTATGTTTTTATAAGTGTAGTTGTGAAATTCTCACTTCTGTATTATTTTGTCATTATAGTTCCCACTTTGCAAGTGTTTATTTGCATGGTCTCTGTCTGGTTCTGTGATTGTTTCTGTCACCTGTATAATTAATTTTGTTGAGTGTAAAACAATTAAGGTGGTGGGATATAACTGGTTAGCTAATCATGTTACAATATGTTAGGATTGGTTAAGTAAATTTCAGTAAAATGACTAGTTAAGGTATAGCTGAGAAAATTACTGTAGAAATTAGGGACAAACAGGAAGTAAGTTAGGATTCAAAAATAAGGAAAAAGGAACTTGGATTTAAGCTTGCTGGAAGTTCACCCCAATAAACATTTAATTGTTTGCACCTTCGGACTTCAGGTATTGTTGCTCTCTGTTCATGCGAGAAGGAGCAGGGAAGTGGGAGGGTGAAGCAATAAGCCCTCTAAAAAGAGTAAGGGATTACAAAACTGTGCCCTTAGAGATGAGGTCTATGTTGTGTGTTTCAGTATGCTTTTTTAAAATGCTGAATATGCAGATTTTAATTTGAGAGGATGCTTCATCCTTAAGGCAAATACCGTTCACAAGTCTCTTAAGATGACAATACGGTGAAGACAGCTGACAAGAAAGTATCCCAGCATAAAGTTTTTATTAAATTTGAATATTTTTCCCAGAAGCCCAAGAAATTCACAATCTTATTTCATTTACAAAAGGATCGCTTAGCCAGACTATACTTTTTTTGGTCTGCAGATGTACGTGAAGGCATACAGGGTGAAGTTCATTTCAATGTGTAGAGGGATCCTCACCAAGTGATGCACAGCCCTTGTGCAGGGCTTCTGCAAAGGGGTAAATCTTACTCACAATGAACTGAAGTATCTCACTTAGAAAATGCCACTGTTTTTTCTATTTAGTTTACAATAATCAGCCACTCAGAATAACCATGACTTTATTTAGCATGGTTTTAAATAGTATTTTTAAAGCTCTCCTCTCACTACTTTTTCATGCGATTTGATTTTTAACTCTAAATGCACTACCAAGCCCTGAGCAGCCCAGAACTGCCAGGGTTGCCAGATGAGTGACTTTAATTTTGGTTCAAGTGGCCATGTTCCTTGAAGTGAAGTTCTATAATCCTGAAGGGTACTAAAGCCTGTAGTGTATTTATATTCCTTTAAAAATTCAACTACATATTAAAAAATATAGGCTACATTTTTAAAAAAAATGTCACGGGTATATAGAGATTAGATGTGGGAGGCAATTGATAGGGGTACTGATTTTGATAGAGCTAGTGATTTGAAACTGTGCAAGCATAAAAAGATTTATACACATGGCCAGACCTAACCTTGATTACGTTAGTTAAAATGGTATATCTTATCTGCATCATCACTTGCTTGCCTATGGTAAAAGACTAGAAAAAACAGCAGACATGGTATATAACAGACCATGCACGATGATGCCATATACATTTAGTTACAGATAGTCCACATTTTAAAACAATAACCATACACCATATTTAAGTTAAATGGATTTACCCTTCTGTCTATTTTGGGCCCAATTCTGTGAGATGCTGAGTTCCCTCAACTCTCGCAGTGGGAAGTAAGGGAGCTCACTTCTTCACAGCACTGGACTGCTTACACCTCAATGATTTACTACACACCATTATGCCTTATTGCTCACTTTATTTAGAAAGGCTTCACAAGGTCCTGAAGTCTCACAAATACCTATCACGAGATCCAATAGGTGAATTGAGGAATGACACTGCATAGAATAGTCTTCCCCCTATTTTGACATCTTCCTCCCACCTAAAGCTACAGCGCTCCAAATGTGCAAAGTCTACATGGAAGAGGTGGTGTAAATGGAACATGGTGTCACAAAGGATCAACTAGACTCCTCCCCGCACACCCCATTTGGTCATGGTTTCTGATCATTTCTTCTCTGCCACGGCTAAATTCAAAGGACAGAATCTAAAGCATAAAAACTTTAGCACATTCTTTCTTATATTCTAGATAGATTACAAATATAGTCCAGACTGCAAGATTCTATAAAAATCAGACTCCCACATATTACAAATCTCCCAAACAAATACAAAAAAACATCCTCCCCAGATCAAATAAACCAAACACAAAATCTTATATGATCCCCAATAGGTTTAACATTAAAGTTACCTCTGCAATTGGCTATGGCAATCCCGCATCTAAATCCCTTCATCAGATTAATTATTTATATTCAAGTTTGGTCTTGGCAATAACAGATTTAATACATCGCTAAGCAAAACTGAACTGGATAAACTGAGTAATGCTCTTGATCAGCAAACACACAGCAGCAAAGCAGCATGTTTTCCATCTGGAGTAACAGAACCTAATGAAGTCTCCATTTTTATTAAACCATGGAGAATTAAGGCAAAAGCAACATATATCATTTTTAAAGGCCAGTTTTATTGATTTGGTAGCGTGAATCCTAAAAACTTTAATCTCTTCTTTCTACAATGTATTCACTGATGCAGTTTGGCTGGCTTTTTGACAGAGGGCTCACTTGCGAGGCTGGTTGATGTGCTGATTGACATGTTGTGGATGAGGAAGCTTTTCCACAGAGGGATGAGGTTTTTGGTGAGCCACCTGAGCTGCAGCTGGAGGGAAGTCTTTATCACCCTGTTAAAGAACATGCCAGTAAAAATGCAAACATTTAAAAAACATGTCAACCAGTTCAAACTGATAGTATTTTTTTTTTTATTTGAAACATAACGAACATATGAAAAACACTGCGAGTCCCTCTAATTCCTTTCTTCCTTTGCAGACACACTGCATGCATTCTATCTTGGCATTTTTAACAGGGATTTTGTCAACTTAAAAAAAACCAAAACACTTCTGTCTGAAAATTTTCACCTACTGTTGTTCCAAGTAGCACCTAAAATGACTGTATCTTACAGATTGGAGAGAGAGATTTTTCTGTTTTTGATTTCTGCAGTGTTAGCGCTTTGTGTGAAATCAGGCTATGTCTACACTACAGTCTATGTTGGGAAAACGTATGTCGCTCAGGGGTGTGAATAAACTGTCCCTTGAGTGACACAAATTACACTGACATAAGTGCTCATGTGCACAGTGCTGTTGGGGGGAGAGTTTCTTCCGCTGACATAGCTACTGCCACTCATTGAGGCGGTTTTATGTCGATGAGAGAGCTCTCTCATGTCAGCACAGAGCCTCTTCACCAGACGCGCTGCAGTGGCGCAGCTGTTATGTTTAGACATGGTCCCAGTTTCTCTGATTACTATGCTCATTTTCCTTATTTGTGACAATTTTTTTGACACAGCAGGAAGGGAGGGGAAAACATTTAAAAACAGGAGAAAGTAGTTTGTTAAACCATCCAAGTAAACAGAATTCCGCCTGGGGAGCTGCATACTCAGACTGCCTTTAACTCAACAGTATAAACATGGCTTAGATTTCAAATTTAAAATGTGCCTTTTAAAGAAGCATTGGTCCCACCTGTGCCATCATCACCTAACATCTACTCTGCAAAACCCAGCCAATTGCAGTAGTATGTATTTGCTGTACAATCAGCAAGGAATCGGGCAGCTGCTTATTTCTGTTTGTGAAGTCATCCCTGTCAACCCTTCAAAAAGCAATAGAGGACAATCAATGGCATCCAAAGGGGCAGGGACTAGAGAGGGAGCATCACTATATCCCTGTCTAAACACTGGGGAAGAATCTAATTTTCTTATGTTTATGTCAGAAACAATTTAACTTCTGCTCACTGGCAGATTGACAATGTTGTACGAAGTGATTTTACACAAAACAGAAATCTTATGTCTGCTTTATTTTCCCTACATTTTACCCTAATATCCCCTCTCTATCTTGTCAAGTTTGCCTTTGCTCTTTCAGGGCCATAGTGTTCATTAGAGAGATAAGGTGGGAGAGGTGATATATTTTATTGGACCATTTTTATTGCTGAAAGACAAACTTCGAGCTACGGAGAGCTTCTCTTCAGGCCTGAGAAAGGTACTCAGTGTCACAATTAAATACACGGTGAAACAGATTGTTTAACATAAGAAAACACATTCTAAGAAGAAGAGCTCTGTGTGGCTTGAAAGCTTGTCTCTTTCACCAACAGAAATTGGTCCAATAAAAGATATTACATTACTCACCTAGTCTAGTCTACGAGACCATTACAGGTGAAGTGCCTATTAACACCTCTTCAGACATAGGACAAAAATGGGGAAGTTAGTGAGTTACATATTGTTGTAATAAGCTATGAATTCAGTGTTTTTAGTTAGACTGTGATAGTGTCTAGCAAAGTTATGAATTTGTTTGTCTTTTGAAAGTGTTGTGCAGATTTCCCTCAGGACAAAGACTGAGAGGTCAAATATGAAACGACGGTTAGTGAAAGTGTTGGCCCATGAGTGATATGGTGTTTGTCTTTTATCACTTTTCTATGTGACTGCATTTGAGAGCATAGTAATTGTCTAGGAAGCAACTAAAACACATATTTATCATTTCTGAGCACTGACAGTTGTTAGAAAAAAGTTCATCCAGAAGAAACTAGACTGTGAAACGCTTACATCAGTACACCCACAAGTAATCCCATTGACTTTAATGGACTATTTCCATGAAAGGTGCTCACATTTGTAAGTAAGGGTTGCACGTGTAGTCCTATGTATGCCCACAGAGATGGAGCTAATAATGTTAATGTAGGCAATTGCACTGTTAAGCTCAGTTTTTCAGGATTCTCATTACTTGATTACATCTATGCATCTCCCCACAATATAATTTTAACGAGACGTTTATGTCTGAGCTGCAATGAGGATGCAAGTGCTTCTATCATATCACATGCACAGAGTTAGCTCGTAAAGCTGGATCTGTGTGGATGGATTCTTATGCTTGTGTGGTGCCCGTTTGACTTCAGCAGGTGTCTAACCACATGGATCAAGCTACTGGAGATGACCTGTATGTAACAAGTTTTGAAAAAAGTGATGCAGTAGCATCAAGGATATAGGACAAAGTCCAACAGTTTCACATTTTTAAACTCACAAACTAAAACAGTAGAAACAATTTTAATATATCTATTCATCCATAACCTAATCAAATAAAAAAATACTTAAGGAGGCTTAAAGAAAGTATAAATATAAATCCCAATCAAGTCAAATATGAGAGGGAAGGGAAAAGATCACAATTAAGAATCTTTTTCTAATCAGTGATGAAGTGAAAAGGCCTCTTAATCAAAGGACTGAAAAGAAATTAACATGTAAACTTACTCTTGCAATGACACCAGAGATGAACACCGTTGGTTTAGGTGGGCTGGAAAATAAGAAAGATTATAGTTATTTAATTGATTTGTTCAACTTTACTTCCCCTCGGGGAAAAAAGAACACAGGTACAGCAGCACTAAGACTTTGTCAACCTAATATAAGATGACTCTGAGTATTCTTGGTAATTAATGGATGCTTGAAATAGAAAAGACAAATTCTCCCTTATTTTGCTACACTAATTAGCCCATTAGAGCCAAGAACACTGATGGAACTTTTCTTTGGCTGCTGTATCTTCAAGTTAATTGATGGGCAGTAGTAGACTAGTCCACCAACACTGTGTTGCTTATTTAAAGTTAGGGGTCTTTTGTTTGTAGTGGTTTGCAAATCCTCAATTTACACATCAAAGCTGCCGGCAATATTTTTAGGCTTCGTATATTTGTGCTGCAAAAGATGATGAAACTAGTAGTTCGACTAAACTTGCTGCTGTGATGCAGAACAAAAACAGGTTGCAAGTTGTTAGTCAAGAAGAATAAGTTTTCTGAGCCTCAGAAAAAGCACTACTCAGTACTTTTATCAGAACCGTTTATAACATTACCACTCCAAATACAAGGATATAAATGCATGTCTGTTAAAAACAAAATCTTACACTCTAAGAAACAAATTTGGCTCTTGTTTTTCCCATATGCAAACTCTCATTCACCTTTATAAAAGTTGGACCAAAGCAGAGTTTGACTCCAATCCTTATCTACACGAGAGAACTGTACAAAACACACTCCCACAGGTGCTAGCATTGGTTCAGCTAAACTGGTACCACCTGTGGGAGTCATATGTTTATTCCTCCACTTGCACAGCACCCTATTGATTTCTGTGGAGTTCTGGGCAAATGCAGCAGTATGTTTGTGTGGAAATCATCACAGGATTGGGGCTTTAGATCATTGTTAATTTCAGTTCCACATCAGCACCAAAAATCTCTGCAATACACATAACCCATAAAGAAAAAAAACTTGAAAGATGAACTAAGCAATCAGCCAGATGATTCATCATAAGAATATTACACAGCACTTTACAACTGCACAACTCTTTGCAAACACTAATGAATCTTATAGCTTTTAAAAAAAATTATCTTATTAGAGGATTATGCTCAGAGGACATATATAGCCAGCAAACAGAATAAGTTTTTAATCATAAGTAGTGATTTAATTAATTCTTAACCATCAGTTAAAATAGTATTATATCTACTATATTATCTGAAAAACCCTGCTCTTCTTTTTGTAACAGCACAAATCATCTCTTCTAGAAAACTAAAAATAGCAAGGAAGAAAGGAAAAGAATAGTTTGACAGGAAAACAATATAGAGAGGTCAGCTAGTAAGACAAATCCATTTGAAAGCACCTGTAATAGCAAAAGAATATTTTAATTAATTCTCTTTGAATACTATTTAATAGGCGGTATCTGGAACCCAACATCTTAATTTCACACTAGCTATGTTGGTGGATGGAGGTTACACGCAACACAGATGCACTGGATTTCTGAGCAGTAGTCAAAGATTCCATTTACAAACTTTATGGAGAAACTTTCATTAAACACTTAAAGACATATTAAAGGAAATGATTAGTAAACAAAGAAAAATGAATGGCAAATGATTCTTTAATAATACACGAAAACCTAGTTTTAAATCACACTTGCTAGTAACACAATTATTTTCTGCCATGACATTTTTAAAGAGGCTACATAATGGCAAATCTGAATCTGATGGATTTTTTTCTTATATTCTCACCATGACCTTTCAGTATTCACTGCGCTGTTATGATGCATGAAATTCAAAAGCAGGTTTGTATTTCCTGCAAAAAGCTTGTGTGTACTGGACCTGCTATGCTTTGTCAATCTGCCACTACACACCATTATGTGCACCATGCTTCCTGCTGCTTTAAAAAGGGAGGGGTGAGTGTGGCTAGGAGCAACACTTGAGTTTTAAAAAAGGGAATTTTTGACATCACAATTGTTTTAAAACACCTCTTCCAATTGCAAGCTCTGCAAAGCCTTTTGGGAACTCTGGTTTTCTGTGTCATATTATTCAAAGAACTTGTTCCTACAACGTACCCAGCCCCTTGAACTCCAATGAAGGTAACAAACTGAGAGCTCATGATAGGTTTGTGCCTTTTTTTTTTTTTTTTTCCATTTAGTCATATTCTGTCTTCTTGCTCTTGCCAAAGAAATTACACTGAAGATTCTGTAAGTCTTTAAAATTGCCTTCCTAATCAATATAGTTCAAGAGCCATTTGAGGACAGCATTTCAGATGGTATAGTAGAACTAACTAATGAGACAGTTGAGAGAAAAATTAGGAATACTTGTTTCCTGATAGTTTTCTGATTTAATTCACCCTTCTTAAATTCCAGCCCAGGACTCTCCCATTAGCTCTGCACATATATCCTGAGGCTGTTGCTGGTCTATGGCCTGGTCTACATTATGTGTTTATACCGAATTTAGCAGCATTAAACTGAATTAAACCTGCACCCATCCACACAACGAAGCCCTTTATTTCAATATAAAGGGCTCATAATATCGATATCTGCACTCCTCCCCGACGAGGGGACTAGCGCTGAGATCGGTATTGCCATTTCGAATTAGGGTTAGTGTGGCCACAATTCAATGGTATTGGCCTCCGGGAGCTGTCCCACAGTGCACCACTGTGACCGCTCTGGACAGCCATCTGAACTCGGATGCACCAGCCAGGTAGACACATAAAGCCCCGTGAACTTTTGAATTTCATTTCCTGTTTGCCCAGCTTGGAGCGCTGATCAGCACGGGCGGCCATGCAGTCCCAAATCCAAAAAGAGCTCCAGCATGGACCGTGTGGGAGATACTGGATCTCATCGCTGTATGGGGAGACAAATCTGTTCTATCAGAGCTCCGTTCCAGAAGACGAAATGCCAAAGCATTTGAAAAAATCTCCAGGCTATGATAGACAGCAGGCCCAAACAGGGACTCAACATAGGCCGTGACAAGGTTGCGTAATAACGGGAAAGCCAAAGAATCAAATGGATGCTCATGGAGGGAGGGAGGGGCGGTAGATCTGAGGCACTCAGCTATCCACATTCCTGCAGTCTCCGAAAAGCATTGCATATCTTTGCTGAGCTCCAATGCCTGAAGGGTCAAAAACATTGTCGGCAGTGTTCAGGTATATCTCGTCAATTTAACGCCTGCCCCCCTATCAAAGAAAAGGGAAAAAAATTGTTTCTTGCCTCTTTTCAATGTCATCGTATGTTCTACTGGATGCTGCGGTAAATGGGGTGCTGCAGCGCTAAACAGCAGCATCCTCTCCCCTCCTGAATGGCAGACAGTGCAATATGACTGACAGCCATCTCAATCATCTCCGGAGTGCTCCTGGCTGGCCTTGGTGAGGTTGGCCGGGGGCGCTGGGCAAAAATGGAATGACTCCGGCTACTTCCCTTCTTTAAGCTTTGTGTCCTGGAGAATCAGTCCCGGCAAGACGGTAACAATAGGGCTAGTAACTATCTCATCATAGCAGCTGGAGGCTGCACTCCTCTTCCCCTCACCTTAAATGTCCTGCCTGACATATATAGCAGCTGGAGGCTGCCTCCCCCTCATTTCATCTCACTAAAAGTCAGTGGTTTCTTATTCTGCATTCTTTATTACTTCATCACTCAAATGGGGGGATAACTTGCCACGGTAGCTCAGGAGGTGGTGTGGGAGAGGGAAGCAATGAGTGGGTGTTTTCAGGGGCACCACCCCTAGAATGGCATGCAGCTCATCATTTCTGTGGGAATATCTGGGGCCCCTGACCCAGAGCAGCTGTACTCTCTGTTCTTTAGCAGACTTGCCCCATATTTTAGGCAGGACTGACTCTATTTTAGACAAAACATAAAGAAGGGAATGACTGGGGGAGTCATTCCGTTTTGTCCATCGCGCCCCCGGCCGACCCAGTGAGGCCAGCCAGGAGCACATGACAGAAGACATGTACAACAGGATTGGTAACGCTCATCGCCATTTCCAAAGCAGCAAGCGGTGCAATAGGGCTGGTATCATCTCTGCTATCTTGCAAAGGCAAATGAATGCTGCTGTGTCGCCCTGCAGTACCGCGTCTGTCAGCAGCATCCACTACACAACATACAGTGAAGCAAAAGGCGCAAATGGGCTCCATGGTTGCATGCTTGGCATCTGCCAGGGCAATCCATGGATAAAGGGCACAAAAGATTGTCTGCCGTTGCTTTCACAGAGGAAGGATGAGTGACGAAATCTACCCAGAATCACCTGACATGTTTTTGCCCACATGCATTGGGATCTTCAACCAAAGAATTCCAATGAGCGGGGGAGACTGCGGGAACTATGAGATATAGCTATGGAATAGCTACCCACAGTGCAACGTTCCGGAAATCGACGCCTCGGTACATGGACGCACCCCACCGAATTAATGTGCTTAGTGTGGCCGCGTGCACTCGACTTTACACAATCTGTTTTAAAAAAACGATTTCTGTAAAATCAGAATAATCCTGTAGTGTAGATATACCCTTAGTTGCACTACCCAGTACTAGGGTGTAATTGCTACCATAAACTTCAGCTAAACCACAGAAATCCTTAATGCTAACTGTGGTATAGACAGCTACATTAACAAATCCCATAGAAGCACTGCTGCAAAAGAAAAACAATCCAAATGGTAACATTCAATTGTTTTAATTTTCCCTACACAGTAAAGATCCATACTGAACTGATTTTAACTTACATACCAGAGTCGTTTTCCTCTGACAGCAGCCTCTTGACTTCTCTCTTCTTGTCTAAAGTGATCCAAATGCTCTAGTCTAATCCACCCATGCTATGTCAAAGAGACAAAGGTGGCTTTATACCACTTTGTTTTCCTGGCTGTGGGGCCAACCTGATTCCAGTCCAACCCCCCCAGTGAAAGGGACAGCAACCTGTCAGTAAGTGCACAGTCATATCCTATTTCTTCTTTAGCAGAAAGAAAGGAAACCTATCATAGCTACAAACTATTGGGTTACAGTATATGTTTATATGCTACATTAAATACACTGGCTCTCCTGTCCATTTCTGCTAGACCTCTTTGTCCTCCCAAAATTTTTGAAAATCAAGATCCTCAACTTTTGTCTTTGAAGATCTGAATAACTATGACATGTGCCAATGCAGATTTAAAATGATAACAAAAGGCCATGGTACACTGAATCAGTAGTTCTCTCACTCTAATTCACAGGACCACTTTATGAGAGATCTTCTTACCGGTGTACCTCCCATCCCAACCCCTTATTGCTTGGTTCTCACAATGTTTAATTCTGTGAACCATTAGACAAGCCCCAAAGCCTACAGTTTTAGAACCACTGCACTGAGACATTTACTGTGTTTGCAGTAGTCCAACATACATTACTGTTGCTTAAAAACACCTGCTAAAAATAGGGGTTGGGGGAGGTTAGCATGTCAACAGACCCTCCCAAAAAGAGCAGGCTATCATTGCTACATTTGTAACACACTTTCTAGTGCTTTAAATTCTACTGGTGTTTTATGCTAAGTACATACATTTCTAGTATTTTATAACCGGTGATGGTTGCTTTGAGGATATATTTAATCTGATAAAAATCGGTTTGACAGATGTTGTTCTGAAGATGCAACATTACTTTTTCTAGGCTTTAGTAAACAAAAAAGTGAAAACGAAATTACTGCTACTAAAATAGAATTCTTATACATGCTTTTACTATTTTATATTTGATAGACACATTTATTTAAGTTTAAATAAAAGATAAAGTAGGTCTTATTTAAGGAATACAAGACTAAATTTGCCAGGATTGTTTAAAGTTCATGAAAATACTTTCATAAGGAATTATAGTTTTATTATAACATGTGGAGAAAAAGCCCACATTTAAGATTTGAATGTACAAAGCACTTCTTCCAATTTTATATGTGCAATACCGTCAAAAATTGCACCTTTTGAACATCACAATTTTACTGGGTTCATTTGCACTGAAAGTATCCAAGTAAGATAGAGTTCTATTATTTCATAGTACGAAAGCTTAAACAAGGTGTTTACTAACATTACAAGAAAATCATAGAGAAGATAGAATACTTGAAAAGACCACTAAACTAGATGAAATAAGGTATTATGAATACTAAAAGCTTATGTCTTCATTCTGCAAGGGTTTTAAATCTGTGAGTTCAAGTCTCACAGATATACTGTGAAGAATGACCATATGCTGGGGTTAAAAATTAATAATATGGAAGTCCCTAGAGTATGCATAATATTACATTATTTTTAAGGGAGAGACTGCATAATTCAGTATTTGAACCCTGTTGTACACATGGATGATGCTCATTGTCTTTATAGAGTTAATTAGTTGGGAGATAGGAGCATGAAGAAAAAGTGCAAGAAACAGAAAATAAATAAAGAAATAAATTGCTAACTTCCAACATGGCAGAACTTCAACTTTCCATACTAGGACCAGTGTTGTTTCATATCTTTATCAATGTTGAGGAAAAGGGGATAAACAGTGAGATGGTAAAATCTGGCAGCTAACACAATTACTTTGGGAAGTCAAGATTAGAAAAAAATTGTGAGAAATTCTCCACTGCCCTCACAGAGCTAGATGATGGAGAAGCACAGTGACAGATGAAATTCAGCGCAGACTAATGCAAAGCCCTGAACACCAGAAGGAATAATTTGAGCTACTGATATATTGTGCACTGGTGGTTAGAAAGCCCAACAAAAATGTTAGGATGAATAAAGAAGGGAATAGAAACAATACTGAAAATATTAATTATAACCCTTGTTTAGAATACTGCATTCAATCTTGGCAACTCCATAGCGAGAGAGAGAGATGAAATCAAAAGGGTACAGAGATGGGTAGGGGAAAGGATCAGAAGCATGGAGGGCTTTCCATATTAGAGATTGAGGCAGCACATTTAAAACTGATAAAAGAAAATACTTTTTAAAGAGAGCATAATTAATCTGGAGATCTCACTGCAAGAAGATATTATTGAGGCAAGGAGTTTAGGACGATTCAAAAACAGAATTAGACATTTATATGACTTGAACACATCCATAACAACATCAGTTAGGCTACAAAAATGTAGGAAGTCTATGAACCCTCATGCTCTAGGGCATAAGTTAACCTCTCTGCGATGGAGGCTAGGAAGAAACTTCCTCTATGGTCAGGTAGGTTACACTTTCACATGTCATTGTCCTTCCTGGGTTCAAACAAAACACTAATTTTCTAGTATACCTGAACCATCTAAAACTATGCAGTACTATGTGTCTGAGCAGAAGCAGAGTTCTCAAAAGATTTCCACTCTCCCAACACTGAATCAAGTTGTCAAACCTCAGGGAGACACTAGGAGAGAAATATAAGCACACACCTTTTTACTGGGCTAGGAGAGTTTGAGACAAATGGGAAAATGATATGCTCTCTCCTAAACAGGGATGATTGGCACACAGGTGTTCTCCCCTAAGAGAAGGGAAGTAGAGTCAAACCTACAAAGGGACTTAGATATCCAAACCTCAGCTTTAGGTCCTGAAATCCAATTTCTAGGCTCCTTGGTGATATACGAAGCCCTGCTCAGCTGCCATCTAACCCAGTAGGTGCCAAAACTTGGTACCTATGTTTCTGATGCGAACGTTCCCTAGACATCCAAGTTTCTGAGTCAGGGCATGCGCACTGCTGCCTCTGTCGAGGTGTCCTAAGGCCTAAGCCCCAGCACAATTCACAAACTGGGGAAAGACAGGCAGAGGAGCACTGTCGCCAGCATGGCTGTGAGCACTCCTAACTCCACACAGAAGAGCAGGAGAAAGATGACCTCCCTCATAACCTTTCATCCAGGGGTTGGGTGCTCTCTGGCCACCCAGGTCTGAAGACAGCACAGAAGTAAGGGTGGCAATACTGCAACCCTCCTGCAACTCCCTTTTGGGTCAAGATCCCCAATTTGAGACTATTGGTCTCCCCAGTGAAATCTGTATAGTAAAGGGTAAAAGCACATAAAAGACCAGATTTCATGGTCCGTGACACATTTTTCATGGTCTAGCTTACATGCCTCCAGGATTTTGGGGATCTCAGGCTCCTCTCTCCCCATGCATTGTATAGAGAGCCTAGGCACCCAACTCAGGAGATCACAGGAACAACACTGGCATCTACAAAGTCTATGTGCCCAAGTCCCTTTGTGGATCCAGGCCATAGTTCTTTGCTTGCCTTAACCCTGGTAAGCACCATCCACATTAACCTACAGTAGGACTATTTAAGGAACCAGTTAAACTCTACTATAAGGGAGAGAAAATGTTTAATAGTTGCAGGAGCTGCTAAGGGGCCAGGAACTATAGAAATACACAAGATCCTGCTTTTTAGTTCCAAAAAGCGATAGAGGTATTTGGAGCTGTTCATCTCTTCTTGAATCTCCCAGCACTATGTTTTGTGACTCTTAACTGGGCTCTCAATTGCAGAATCAGAAGGACAAATACTGGCTCTGGGTAAAGGCTAGATTCTGTCTTGGACTGTGTGGCTGAAGACGGGCACAAGGCGTAGTAAGAACTCAATTTATACCTTTGAGGGATACCTGGACCTTGGGCCTGGGTACACAGCAGTAGACAGGCATTGTGCACCTGTTACAACCACCACTCTTCCCTCCCCCGCCTGCCCCAGAGCAGATGGGTAGGGAGTTGCTGGAGAAGGGACGGGGCTTTTTATGACGTGACTATCCAATTTTCATGCTTGATGTCCAATGAGAGATCATGCACTCTTTCCTGGACAATGGGCAAGGGCAAGCAAACTGGAAAGGATCAATTGTATCGTGATGCTAATTATTATTGATCTCCAACTGCCCAACTACAAGCACGTATTAAAGTTCCTATTTTGATGGCTATTCTGTATTTGTGTTACAGTATGCAGTTAGTATGTAACTGATCTCACTCATCGGAAAGCTAGCAATAAAGTTCACAAGCATTTCTCTAATGCGGCCACCCAAGGCTTTTCTTTTGGCCACGGCCTCCAGCAGTAGTTGGCCCCCTCTGGAGACAAAAAAGCTGGAGGAGCAGGCAGCCAGTGGGTTCCCCACCTTCACTAGGAGTGGTGACGAGGGGTTTCAGCCCTGGGGTGGTGGATGGCAGGCCCCAGCCACTGGCTTTGGGCTCTGTTCCCCTGCCTCACAGTGGTGAGTTCTTGCTCTGAACTCCCCTCCCCTCCATCACACTCCTGCCCCCCACTATCTCCCCCGGTGTCCCATTGCCCCTGGTCCCCACTGCCTCCATACCCACTTCCTCATTCAGGACTTAATTTGTCCCCAGGCTGGCCAAGGCCGAGTAAGTCTTCTGTGACAAGGGCTACGAGGTCTACACCAACGCTCTGATCGTCGGGGCGCTGGGCGCCTGGGACCCCTGGAACGAACGTGTGCTCAGGGCCTGTGGGGTGGGCCGTCGCTATGCGCGACTCATGAGACGCTTGATGGTCTCGGCACTATCCGGTGGTTAGAGACATTTACATTGAAACACATCACTGCACCGCCAATACCAGGAGTGAGCCGATGTGGCCTCCATGCACCCACGGGGGGCAGGGGGAAACCCTTACAACCCCCCTACCAAACCATATCCCCTGAGTCCTGAACTTACCAATCTGGATCCCACCATGTGAGGGTCACCCTGTCCCCATTACCAGGCCCGCTTACTCATACCCATGACTGTGTGTAGCCCACTATATGAGCGATGTACCCTCACTGCCCCCCTACTATATCTTGACCCCACCCACCGTACACCCCGCATTGGGGACGTTACAGGTTGTATGTATTATATGCTGAACCATAACCAATTGCCAGTGTCCCCCCATACTCTGTATGTTTCCCCCGATGACCAATGACTGACACATCAAACTCTTTGTATCACCTTTCTTTAATATTTTCTATTAAACTTTTAAATTTGTTGTATGTTAATATCACTTTTTGACAGCAGACTTAGTAGCTATCAAGTCTTAAAAAAGGCAACCAAAAAAAGCAAAAGAAACAAGACAACATGCAAAGCATCTATTCTGTTTAGGTCCACTAAAGAATAGAGACAACTGTACATTATTTTTATTATTGAGTCTACAAATAAACCCCTACATAAATTAATTACAATGATTTGGGCATGTATATGTGCATATTTATATGTTTCCCCCAAGGTTAATTAAGTATTGTAGGAAAAATTGTCAGAGTGGCCACTAGCAAGAATTGGTGGCCGCACCCTGAGGCCACCAACATTTGTTATAAGAACCCCTAAGGTTCTCTAAACCATCCAGCCTGCAGTTCACCTGAGCTCACTGATTTCAGTGGGCAAAACTTCAGACCTCAATCCTGCCCTTACCCTTCTGGAATTAAAATAAAACAACAACTGGTGAGACATTCAACCCATCCAGCTTAGCCTTCAAAGTTATTTGGGAATTTGTATGTCATTGTTCCAAAACAAGAGGTAACCATTTTCAATTTTAGTTTAGTGCCATTTTGAGGGTCTCCTATATACAACTTCACAGAGGTGTTTGAGTGTATCTGGTTGCCTTTGATTCTGACATTGTCTATGAAAATAAATTGAGATGATTAAACACACACTGAGATGATTAAAAACACATTTCCCAGCAAACAAAGTAAGAACAACAACACGCACACTGCTCATCAGTTGGCCTGAAATACTTTCTGATTTGCTTATAATATATTTGGGTTATTAATTTTCAGGACACAAAAGTAATAATTAGCCTGGCTGGCTACCAGAGGGAAATATTCTGCTTGATTGCACACAGACATTCCGTATTTGAGATTCTACATCATGCTATGCTGTTGAGATTGTTTGTACGCCAACCAAAACCATGTTTTGAAACCTGCAAGATGATCCACAAGATGGCACTGTTGAACCTCCGAGCCTTGTGTACTATAACAAGACAATCTGAGACAAATTCAGAAACTTTGGCAAATATTAAAAACTACGTTAAAAAAAATTGCAGATGTTTCTGCTAAGAAAAAATAGACAATGCAGTACATATTTATGTATGTATATGCATACACACATTATACTATACTTGGGAAACCAATTTCATTGTTCCATGTACCGGTCTGAATCTGAATAAATCTCATGTGAAAGCTCCAACCCTTCCAAATTGTCTCGCTTTTCTGTACGGCAAACAAATGCAATTTCACAAATCTTAAGCAGGAGTCAAACATCCTCTCTATATAGTTTAACAATCACTAGTTTTGTTATTCATATACAAGTGTAACCTTAGTGCCCTCGTGGCCAAGATGGAGTCTGCTCTGCAGGCAGCTCTGGCCAAGAGAAGGTGTGTGCAGGAATGCAGCAGGAGAAATCCCTTCCACTCCAGGGGCACCTGTTCCAACCCCCCCCAGAGCGAACACACACACACCAGAAAAGTACAATGGACATAAGAAAGGGAAATATTTATTTACAGAGGGATGAGAGGAGAAAAACAACAAGGGGAAATATAGGGGGAGCAGTAAAACAAGGTTGGATCCAAACCAAGGCCCCACAGGCCCAATGGTAACAGAGTGTGAAAGGGCAGACACCGAGCAGTGTGTCTGCACACAGAGTTCAGGAGGCCTGAGCAAAGTTCCAGTCCAGTGGTGAGTCTTGGGTGCTCTTGGTCGTCTTCGGTGCCAGTGAACTTTCCCCCAACAACCCCTCCGGTGCCCTCTTCTGCCGCTCTCTGCAAAGTCACACGGAGCGACCACTTCCCCACTTAACTAGCAACCTCCCTCCTTTTTCCCAATGCAGTGTCACAAGCCCCAGTACTCACAGCCCCATGCAGCTTTGGGTAGCTGTGATACTGGGTCCAGCTCCGGTCTGTCCTTCTCGGGCGATTCCTCCCTGGCACAGTGCTCTTCCTGGCTCCTGTCCTGGGGTGTTCCCAATCAGCTGTCCTGTCCTTCCCAGGCTTCAGGCAGGTTCTCTGCTGCTTCACTTTGTGAGGGCCCCCTTGCTACTGCTTCTCTCTCCCCCTGAGTTCCAGACCCCCCTGGAATTTCCCTCTTTTTTCCCCCCCAAAAAAAGATTTAAAGGGGCCATGCTCTCTAAAACCCAAAGGGGTTACAATCCCCCCCCACCCAAAGAAATAATTCTTGATGTCCCCATCAAGATGGGCAACTCTAAACCATGGATCCCCAGAAGGAGACCCAGGGCTCCCATTTGTCAGAAGCATCCCATCATCCATCCCACAGGACCCCAAGGGGTGAAACAGGTCTCCCATGAGGAAGCTCGCCCCCTGTGGCACCCCAGGGATCTATAGGTCACTGGGTTCCCCTAAATGATTATACATCAGCACACACCTGGGCTTCCCTTCCCTAGAGGAACATTTAGGCTGGCTGTCGGGTATTGGCTGAGGTGACACTACTGAACATGGAGGCAAGATGATGGGTCCCTGAGGAACGAATTCGAGGGCATCTGGGTTTAAAGTGGCTGTTTGCAATACAGGGTTCCCTGCCTGCACTGAACCTTCCTCATCATGTTTTTGGGGGGTCTCCACAGCTTGGGACAGTGGGGCCTCGGGAGAGCTCAGTGTGGGTTCTTTCCCTTCACCATCTCTTTGTGTGACAAGAGGATCCATTTGGGTTGGGGCATTCCAAACTGGATGTTTCCAGAAGACAGGTATATTTCCGTCATTGGGACCATGTCCAACTTGCATTGCCGGGAGTCTCAGAATCTGTGGAAAAATCCTTATGAGGAAACAATACTACAGGTAACAGATGATTCTGATGGAGAGTTTGGTGGGGCCGTGACTGCCCTTAGGACGTATGCGATACACTGGTAGATCCCCAAGTTTCTTCTTTATAACGTATGGATGTGACTCCGAACGATCTGCAATGTTGTGTTTTCCCAGTAGTCTAAGATTTCAGGCCAAACTTGGTCACCAACCTGAATCTCCTGTTGCGTCACTTGCTGATCATATCGGGTTTTATTCTTTTGATTCTGGTGACTAGCTGCTTGCGTCGCTATTCAATATGCCCCCTTTAGTTGATCTTTTAAACGAGTCACATACTTAGGGTATGTTTCTGGGAGCATCCCATCTGAAGACACTCCAAAACAGAGATCGACCGGCAACCCTGCCTCTCGATCGAACATTAACATGTATGGTATGAACCCAGTTGCATCCTGTCGAGTGCAGTTATACACATGTACCAAATGCTTCACGTGCTGGCTCCAGTATTTTTTCTGCTGAGGCTCCAGAGTTCCCAGCATGTTCAGTAATGTGCAGCTGAATCATTCTGGTAGTGGATCCCCTTGGGGATGATAAGAGGTGGTGCATGATTTCTTGATCCCCACGACCTTACAAAGTTCTTTTATTAACTGACTTTCAAAATCTCATGCCTGATCTGGGTGCAGTCTGGCGAGCAACCACTTGGTGGCCTGTACAGGGACTTTGCAGTACACACACGCACACACCTACATTGTGCACCCTGGGCTCTCCTTCACAGACCAAAGAATCTCCTGAGTGACTTTCACCTCAGTTTCGGGAAAAAAAAAAAATATGGAGAGGATTACTGGAAGACCTGTGCCGAGGGGCATGAATCCCAGTAATCAAAGCTGTGCTGGTGGCGGGGTTCCCAGAAGAGATGGAACCAAAGGAAATTGAGCAGAGCCTAGATGCAGCTGAAATACTGGGGGGGAGTAAAAGTCTACACCTGTATTTACAACCGCAAAGTGAAGGGCATGGTAGCACTATGTACTCACTCCAAAGAAGCAGATCTTGATAAAGTGCCCAAAGAGTTGCAAGGAGCAGGTATCCCCTGGACAATTCTGGGGGCAGAGCAGTCCCCTCCTAGTGTGCCAGTGTCACCTGAGGTGGATTCTTTAGCGCAGAAATTGCAAGCTCTGATGGTGGATGAAAGGTGGACAAGAGAAGAATTAATATTGGCATTAGGAGGGGCTCCAACACCTGCAGCACCCAGCCTAGTGGGATGAGCCAAAGAGTTGGGAAACGCTCTCAAAGGTGCATTGAAGCTGGTATATGAAAGTGCTCCATGCAAGCGGTTACGTTCTTTCTCAACACAGGCTAGATTTCAATTTCTACTTGAGAAGAGCTCAGATCGATGATGGAAAGCAGAAACATTCCACTCTCCTTCTGTCACCCCTAAGGCTAGCCACTGGGCTGCAGCTGCAAGAGGTAGAATCTTAATTCTTTTCCCAACCAGAAATATCTAATATTCCTAAGAGCATCACACTGGGCTGCTTTTTTCTTTTCTACCACTCCCCCGGGTTTAAGATATAGGGCCAAAATATGGCATTAAAATCATCTGCAAAACTGCCACTGATTCCAGTGGGACCAGGATTTGGCATTTGGAAAGTATGACATTAAAAAATATAAACTGAAATACCAGAAGACTAGAAATCTGCAGTAATGGGATTTAAAACATGAACAGTCAGAGGATTTTAACAGAAGTCTTCAGAGTATAAGCTTCCAACTGGCTTGAAAAAAGTCTCTAGCCCCTTAAATGTTTATGAAAGCTGCGACAATGGATAAGTTATAGCTCTCCTGTCAAATCTGAGGATAGTGAGGCAACACCACTTATTTACTTCAATTGGTATTAAAATCAAAGTCAATTATGATCATTTCAATATCAATAACATTAGTCATTTTACTGCTAATTGGTGCAACAAAAACTTGCTAAATTTTCTAGTTAAGTTTAGCTGCATTATATGTCATATTCCAGCATTATGTTTATTTGAATGGATGTTGCTTGTTCCAGAAGGTACTAAGGCTGATAGTTCACTTTAATATGTATCATGGCAGTTTGTACCCTTAGGGCATTTGGTCTTCTTGTGCTCACTCTCTTACACATCTCTCTTAGGCACCTCGCTGACACTGCTAGAAGATTACAATTTTCTCCATGTTACTGACCCATTTACAGGCTCTTATGTTCACTCTTCTCTGCCTACTTGGAGCAAGAAGATGAGTTTCTTTCAGGAGTGCAAGTCAGTAATGTTTCCAGTCCAAGCAGTCAAACCCTAACTTAACCTCAGATAAACAACAGGAGTATTTATTAGTAGTTTACAGAAGGGAGGAAACAGAAATAAAAAGGATCATGTATATTAAATGCCTGAAAGGGAGAAGTAATGGAACAGTCCTCAGAGGATAGTTATACTTAAATTTCCGATAAAATTATAGAGTTTACCTCATTGCCCACATGGCAGTATGGTCTTTCTTGACTATAAACCAACTTGAAGTGGTGTTTCTGAGGTGTCAGCTGGGGTATGTCCCCAGCAAGAATATCTAGTCTGCCTAAACACTAGCCTAGGTCTAGCACATCTAGCCTTTGATGGGGAAATATAACAAATACACAGCAGCATTTGCTTTAAGATGTCCTTCATATCCTAAGCTGGGAAATCAGGGACAATCTACACAATGCAGTGTTCTCCTTTTCTGTTTTCCAGCATTTAGTGAGTGTAGATTAGCAACACTTCCTTTAAGAAGCTATCCTGGTTTCTTTGTTTAGCTCAGAAGGACTTCCCTTTCGTCTGATGTGCAATTAGACATATAAACTCTGTTCCATACATTTTAATAGTTCTATTTGCTAATGGCCTAAGCCATCACTTTTATAGAATGTCATTAATATGCAAATACAGAGGTCCCTCCTGGTACAGTAGATCATTTGTACTCAGCACAGTTTATCTGTGTAATGGAGTCCCAGTACATCAAAGAGTAATTTAGCTATAGAACATTAAGAATCATAAATATAGATATTAAAGCGATTAAAAATGGAAATACTACTTGTCACAGTAAGTTAATATATAGCAATAAGACACACCAGGCTGTGTGCATTCATAAAAGTGCTGGTGTTTGGCTCCAATAATCTGTGAGCACGTCTGGCATTATTTATTGATGGCAGAATAGGGCTTACTAATTTTAAATGTCACTTTTTGAAAAAACATTTATAAACATAACAAATCCTTTCACTATGATAATTCTTAAAATGTTAAATATGCTTTCCCTATTTTTTAATATGTTTGATTAAACGATGTGTCTTTCCCTGTTAGGGCAACAAGAACTATCAGGAACACCAAGCTCAGTGGTCCCGAACTGTGGGGCATGCCCCCCCTAGTGGGGCACAGAAAAAGTTCAGAGGACATGCAGTAGGACCCGAGCTAGCCCCCACAAGGGGTAAGAAGACAGCACTACACTTCCAGCCCTACTCCTCTCTCAACCCCATGCAGCCTCCAGTCCTGCTCTGCCTCTAGGCTAGCTCCAACTCTAGGCCCAACTCCACTCCCAATCCCGCTCTGCCCCTATCTCCACCTCCACTCCGCCCCCTGCCCAGCCATGCTCTCATTCTTTCTCCACCCCCAGACCAGCTCCGCCTCTAGCTCCAGATATTCCTCAATCCCCAGTTCCGCCTCCAGCTCTGCCTTCAGCCCAAGCTCGGCTGCTGAGGAAGTCTTGGCTGTGCAGTAATGAGGGGGCGGAGGAGGGTACAGATTGATTCTATTAATGGTAAGAGGAGAGGGGTGCAACTGGAAAAGTTTGCACACCACTGCCCTAGCTCAAAAGCCTCTTTGGAGCTTTTTTTTTATAAGAAAATCTCAGTACTGAACAGTTCCAGTTTAGTTTTAGCTTTTGCAAAACCTAGTGGCTGGAGGTCCCATACTACTTCTGGAAGGGGAGCGCAACACTTTGAGGAGGGTGACAGAGGAAATTGAAAAAAATACATTTTTAAAAACTGATCCTCCTCTCTTCCTTCCTCTGCTCCCCACTAGCTGCTTCTAATATCTTTCTCCTCTAACTACCTTCCTATGCACACTCCTACCCACTCCATTTAACATAATAGGCACAAGGTGTTTTGTTCTTCCAGTGAAACTACTCTAGCCACGCTTACTTGAACTTGGTCCATTTAGCCAATGAGAATGAGGCTTTAGGCAATCAGTGTACCCAGTCAGACCTAACTTAGTATTCCTGAATAACCTTCCTTGTGACTTACAGAATCATCACCTGGTATTAAAATTCCAGATTATGAGTTTGGTATCAGGAGCAACCTAAGTTTCATTGCAGGTTAGAAAATGCACAACTGAATGTAAGATGGCAGGCACTTGCTGGTATAGCTGAGGATTTTGCCTAGTGAAATCACATGGTCTTAGAAAACAACCACTAAATCCTTTGCAAAAATCCTGGCTATGTCGGACACGTCTTTCTTACTCTATCAATTTTTTTATTTTATTTTATTTTATTTATTTTTTGAAGGCAGACAAAATCTGAGTTGAGAGACTGGACAAATCTGTTTAGACACTGCCATTATTTCCTGCATATTGGTATTGGCCTTGGAGAAAAGCAATCCCAGTATTATGGAATACTGAGAGAAAAGGCAAATGGCTAACACAAATGGATAAGAAAGAGAGGGTCCTGAGAGAAGGTGAAGAATTCTAGGGTCACAGATGAGAGAAATTGCACCGGGAGAAGGAAAAGGAAGCCATCATCTTTGAGAAAAGGCTTGTGCCCCCTAAATGACCTATTTTACAATAGGTTAAATAAATCTTAAACAGGAACGGATGAAATAAATTGCTTGTTCATTTAACCAAATCAGACATTATTACATGGATTAAGATAAAACAAATTTTAAAGCAATTAACAGCAAAGCTCAACATAAAACCACCATAACATGTACACAGTGGTGAGAAAATCTAGCCCTTTTAAGACTGAAAAAATCTTACGTTAGGGCACTACAGGCATACAGGACACTACAAAAATGATATATAAGAGCTTTTATACTTTTTCCACTTGGATTCACCAGTAATTATAATCCTTCTTCCATATTCTTTTTGAGAAGGCATTTTTTGATCTGGTATTTAGGAATCATTCTACCAGCAGTCAAATTGGTGTATCCTCCCCAAATCAAATATACAGCTAATGAATGGATAGATAAGTTATCTTCACCAGTAAATGGAACAAAAGACCAGGTGTAAAGAGGACACTCCTAATTTAATAAAAGACTGAAACCATTTTCTGATTTTCACTCTCTATTTTCATGGCACAATTTTATATTAACCAATATGGCATTCCTATTATTCACAGTACATTCAAAGGAGAAGGCAGCCCCCTTGTGTATACTTGCTCTGAATACTCGCTGTTATGACATTAGAATTGACAGAAGGGTATTGGCTTCTTGTCATATTTATTTAAAATCTTTATAGAAAAGAAGCCCATGGAGATGTACTCTAGGCACCCAGATGACAGCAACACTATCACTGCAACACAACAGCCATCTGCAAACTAAGGTTTAATTTCATTTTTATCTACCAGAGGGGCTCTCCTCAAACCACAGACAAATGCAGGGAATGAGGAGAATTTACACAAATTTTACAAGCAAATATTTAGTTCTGGTTCCTTTGACTACTGTAACATTTCAAGTAAGTATGGCATTTTTAGGATTCCCTTGCATTACCTCGAAAAAGTAAAAATTTGTATTTTAAACTGTGAGTCACCAGGGATGTAAACTTTTTCTAAAGCACAGCTTTGGTGACACAACTGTACACAGAAGAAAACTAAGGGTTTAGAAAATCCTCAGGGCAAACTATAGTTTAATGGCTGGTTCAGTCTTGAAACTTTATCTCTGAGTGGAAATGGGAAGAGTTAGCTATGTCTCTTGTACCATCACTCCTCTTTTCCCAGGGTCACAACGGGCTCTCTGTGGGCTCAGTTTCTTTACAGTTGCCCTGATAAAGGTAACACAGCATCAGGCTGTACTGCTTTTCTGTAGCTCCGCCTCTGCAGTAGAACACACGCCTTTAAAGGAGGCCCTAGTGGCACAGCTTCAATGGAGTAATGCAGCCAGGGAGTGGGAGGTGGGAGAAGGGTAAGAGACCCAGATCTGGTGGAGAGATCCTGGCCTCCTTCAGATTCCCTATGATCTGTGTGGTCTTGGAGCATATTTCACAGGAATCAGACCCCGTGCCTTAGGCGCCTTTTTAATTTTTTTTACTCACCTGGCGGCAGTTCGGGTCTTCGGCAGCACTTCGGCATCGGGGGGTCCTTCACTCGCTCTGGGTCTTCTGTGGCACCAAAGGACCCCCCTCTGCCGAAATGCCGCCGAAGACCTGGAGCTAGTGAAGGACCCCCTGCCGCTGAAGACCCAGACCGCCACCAGGTATTCGAATCGGGCCCCGCAGTTCCTAAAACCAGCCCTGCATTCATTCCTACCAGCAACATTCAGTTTTTGCCTAATCAAAGACAAGTGTGTTTGCACAGCACTTGTGAGTCACGCATTTGGCCCGGCTGCCTACCCACAATGAATGGACTTAAGATGACTGAGCTAGTTATAAATAATGACACCATTCAAATATCCACCATAAGTTATGCTAGCCATTGGTGAGTCTGTCTGTCTGGATTTTTCTGTTTCTTCCACTCTCTGTTATTGTTGGCACTTGCCCATTTATTTATGCATTTCCTTCTCCATCCTTTTTGCGTCAGAATCCTCGGATGGACCAATGAGGTTTTCAGCTTTCCATTTCCAATACTCTCGATAGTCTCATATCTCTGTGACAAGCAAGCTCTCTTGAGCCTACTGACACACACTTCCACTAGGTCTGAAAAGTGGGAGAAAACTACTAGGGAACAATGGAAGTGCTTCCTCCCTCCTGGGGCTGAGGGTGGTTTTACACCATGCTGTCAACCTCTTCTGTGCTGGGGAGTGAAAGGTTAACTCTCATTTCACTCTGCTGCTGCTGGCACCACTGGGGACGTACTATGTGCAGATGTACCATTCAAAACTTCTGCTAGAGGATTCTCCCACATGGCTTCATGTGAAAATGTGAGGCAGCATGGAAAGACAGGATTCCTCTGATTCCTAGCCAGATTTAACTCTCTAGCAGATACCAAGAATGCCTACATCAGCAATATGGCACAGTATCATACATTAAATATCCAACATCACAAACATATATGCTTACAGCCAGAACAGCAGCAACATATATTCAACATTAGTTTTGTCTCAAACTTGCAAATGTGGATTTCAGTGTGCCTTGGACCTCTAGAATGCTGTCTAGCCAGCTCATATGTGAAGAAACATTCAATCACTTTATTTAAAACTTTGAGATACTAAACATGTTGGCTCTTCATTTGCATTCATAATACACTGGGCTTTAAGTGTGTTTCTGAACCTGTAGAAAAATCATCTACCAGGTCTTAGATAACATTAAGATTGCTGTATCCAAAACATGTAGCTTCAGCTTCTGCAGAGTCCACTATCAACATTTTTTTATGGCTTCAGGAAGTAACTGACAAGAGCAATAAACTGCAGAGAATTGTATGATGAGCTGAATGACACCTTTGCTTGTGATCCTGCTGCTAAAACATTATGGAATTTGTTCAGTTTCACCTACAAATCCTGTGTAAACACACCAAATTATGAGTATTACTTAACCACATCTGTACTTTGTGTCAAAGATATCAAAAAGCATGGAAATTGTTTTACATGTAAAATACAATGTATTGGTTCACCCACAAATATATTGCACGATGTTTAGAGCAGGATATCAGGAATGGGTCACTCCTGGGTTCTATTCAAAGCTGTGTCACTGACTAGCTGTGTGATCCTAGACATTTAATGTGTCTGTTTACACAACATAAAATGGGTTAGCTAGTATTGTACATCTTACAGTATTCCTACAAGCTACAAATTAATGCTAGTAAAGAGCTTTGGGTTCCACAGATGGAAATTGCTATAGACATGCAAAATCTTGCTAGTGCAGTTTTGAGGTCCTCAGTTTGTTCTCACTCCTTACAGGAATTTGCCTGATCAAATAAGCGAGTAAGATCAAAGGCCCAATCATGACCTTGAAAGCTATGCAAAGGAAGAACTCTCCATGCATGTATCTCATTATTCTGACCCAGAAAGGGAAGCCAGCTATATGCATCGCAGCATTCTCCTCCCTCCTCAGGCCCCTTGAGGAGTTTTGAGGTCTATGCTGGGGTAGGCGGCTAAGAGGGAGCAGGCAAGGTGAGATGCACCCTCTCGCCATATTAGGGAATTCCCCTTTAAGGGTGATATTGCTGGGGAAGTCCTGGCACTGCAGCTCCACCAGAGGGCACCAAAGCGCCAGCCAACAGAGGACTTCTGCATGGATGACCCTGTGCACCCCACAGAAACCCAAGAGCCACAGATTGCTGGTGATCTACAAGGTTCATAGGCCAGACTCCCACTTTTTCACCTCTCACAACAGAAGAAAGTACTTCAGGAGGAAATTCTGTATGGCGTTTCCTGCCCCCTACATAGTATTAACACATAGGAGCAGAATACAGTCCTGAGTAAAGGCCTCAGGATTTGACACTATGCGACTGTGCAGATGTCCAACCGAACTGTACGGCAGTTGCCTCCTAAATTAGTTCCTGGGACTCTACAGAGAGTTCAGGGATTGGCAGGACATTTATTCTTTCCTTCTCATTAGCTAATCAAGGTCCAGAATCCTCCACTCTGATTTTGCTGAATATCATCTCACTACAATTCTCAGGACATGAGGCAGCTTCACTGGAACGTATTCCCTTCTATTTACGTATGATGCCCTTGGCTCTAGGACGGAGTGATTTGGATTCCTTGATTTAAAAGATATAGGTCAAGACTTTGTAAAACTGATTTTTAAATGTGTGCTACTGCAACATTAGTTTTAAATTTATTATGAAGAAAATTACAAATGCTATTTTTTAATTGCCACTATTGGTAAGGTATATCAATTGACAATTTTACAACATTGCTATAGGCAAAATACCAATATTGAAAATGAAGGCCCTGACCCTGCAAATACTTAAGCAGAAATACAACTTTACTTACATGAGTACTCCTATTGATTTTAACAGGATTTCTCATGTGCTTAAAGTTAAGCATGGGCATAAATGCTTGCAGCATCAAGGGGCTAAAACTGCATTGTTTAAAGACACCTGGCATTAAAACTGTTACTTCAAAAACATACTGCCTCAGAGTTAAAAAGTTATTTAGACTTTCAATACATTAAGAAATTTATTGTAAAACTTTTTTTTATATACAGGCCACAGTTTTCAAAAATAGGAGTGTATACCAACTATAGCTGGCCAAAAATAGTTCCGGTTCGATCAATGTTTGTGGAATTGCAGACCAGGTTCCCATAGAAACCTTCTTCCCAGGCAGGCTTCCATCAGAACTCTCTGCCTTCTCTGTCAGCTTTCCTGGCAGGCTGCTGTGGAGCCTGGCCTTCCCGCTCCCAGGCAGATCCACAATGCTATACAGTAACTCCTTGCTTAATGTTGTAGTTATGTTCCTGAAAAATGCTACTTTAAGTGAAACCATGTTAAGCAAATCCAATTTCCCCATAAGAATTAATGTAAATGGGAGGGGGGGGAAGGAGGAGGTTAGGTCCCAGGGAAATTTTTTTCAACAGACAAAAGACTCTCTCTCTCTCTCTCTCTATACACACACAGAGTATGTTTTAAACAAACAATTTAATACTGTACACAGCAATGATGATTGGTTGAGGTGGTGGAGACAGAGAGTGGGATATTTCCCAGGGAATGCCTTACTGCTAAATGATGAACTAGCATTCGGTTGAGCCCTCAAAGGTTAACACCTTGCTGTTAATGTAGCCTCACACACTACAAGGCAGCACGAATGGAGGGAGGAGACACAGCATGGCAGAGAGAGAGACACACACAGAGAAAGAGTGTGAGAGAGAGAGAGACAGAGATGTGCATTGCCTCTTTAAGTACACTGACCCCACTCTAAGTACACTGCCTTTTTAAAGAGATCAGCAAGTTGACACAACAGCTGCTGCCAGCAAGCTCCCTCCTCCTAATCCCTTGCTGGGCAGCGGCCGCACAGGGAACTTAGGGAGGCTGCTGGTCCACCTTGGTTCCAAGCCCCCACAAGCTAGCCCCAACAGGCTGCTCTTTCTGCAAGCAGTAGACAAAGCAGGTAGCTGCCAAACAACATTATAAGGAAACACTGCTCAACTTTAAACAAGCATGTTCTCTAATTGATCAGCAACATAACAATGAAACAATATTAACCAGGACAAGGTTAAGTGAGGAGTTGCTGTATGGTGTTGGGTGGTGTAAAACCGACAAGAATCATGTCAATTTCACTTACGAGCTGCCTGGGTCCCAGGGAGTGTATGTTGCTTCTGAAAGGTCATGTTTCAGGTTCCAAAACAAAAATTATCCAGTGAATGGAAGTTTCAGAAATTTTGAAAAATTTGGTTTTGGTTCAAAGAAGAACAAAACCAAATTTTGAAATGTAAAAATTTCTCATGAACAAGAAATTCCAATTTTTGCCTAGGTCTACTTGCGAGTCCCTCCTGAGGCATCTAAAGGTGCGAGTTTCAAAAGCATATACCTCAGTGGTTCTCAAACTAGGGCCACCTCTCGTTCGGGGAAAACCCCTGGCAGGCTAGGCTGGTTTGTTTATCTGCCATGTCTGCAGGTTCGACCGATCACGGCTCCCTTGCAAGACTGAGCTTTTTTGAAAGTAATCAGTTCACATGATTCAGAGAAAGATGTAAGAACCTCTATAGTGAGCAATTATGGAATAGCCAACACAGAAAAAGTTTCTTCCAAATCATATCAGGTAGTAGTCGGCTTATACCATGAAGCATGAGGATTTACACCTTTTCTAATAAAATATTCTAATATAACTGGATTTTCTCATAGATGTCTAGTCCTCTTATGAACTTGGGAACTATGCTCCTCTCCTCAATAGTATCTTGTGGCAGTGACTTCCACTACCTGTGTATGTAAGACATCACTCCTTTTTATTAGTATCAAGTATGTTGCCTTTCAATTTCATTGACTCTCCTCTTGTTCTTGCATTATAAGGAAAGGTAAATAGCAGTATTCAATCCATTTTCTCTGCACCAATTATTGTTTAGTATAGTTCTATTATGACCCACTGGGGTACCTTCTCTCTCATCTGTTAGAATGAAAAGACTGGGACTCCAATTTCAGACATCTCTCCATGCCTCTATTCATCTGCTTGCCCATCTCTAAATCACTTCTAGTTCTTTTTTATTTTAAAATGCAATCTATAACACCTGTAACACCTTTCCATTCATGATATAGGTGCTCAGCTTCCCTTTGTCTTTCTCTCACCAACATATCCTAGGGTACATCTACACTATGGGATTATTCCGATTTTACATAAACTGGTTTTATAAAACAGATTGTATAAAGTCAAGTGCACGTGGCCACACTTAGCACATTAATTTGGCGGTGTGCGTCCATGGTCCGAGGCTAGCATTGATTTCCAGAGCGTTGCACTGTGGGTAGCTATTCCGTAGCTATCCCATAGTTCCCGCAGTCTCCCCTGCCCCTTACAATTCTGAGTTGAGAGCCCAGTGGCTGATGGGGCAAAAATCATTGTCGCGGGTGGTTCTGGGTATATGTCGTCAGTCATTCCTTCTTCACGGGAAAGCAATGGCAGACAATCATTTCGCACCCGTTTTCCCCTGTAGGCCCTGGCAGACGCCAGTAGGACGGCAACCATGGAGCCATTCAGCTTTTTTTTTTTTTTTTTTTTTTTGTTTTTTTCTTTTTACAGTCACGCGTTATTGTACTGGATGCCGCGCGACAGAGGCGAGTACTCAGTGCTACACAGCAGTGATTCATTTGCTTTTTGCATGATAGCAGAAACGGTTTCATCGTCGTGTTGTCAGCGTCTGCTGCTATCATGGGTGCCCCTGGCTGGAGATCGGCCGGGGGCGCAAAAGCAAAACTGGGAATGACTCCCCGAGTCAATCCGCTCCCTTTATGGTTACTAAGAAATAGAGTCAGTTCCTGCCTAGAACTATGGGGCAAGTGTGACTAGAGAACCAGTGTAAGAGAGCACAGAGCCGCTCCGTGTGCCACTTCCTGCGAATGATGAGCTACATGGCCATTTCACGGGGCGGTGGCCCCTGCAACAACCGCCACTCGTTGCCTTCCCTCCTCCCCCATGCCTTCCTGGTCGCTTACCGTGGCAGTGTCTCCCCCCATTTGTGTCATGAAGTTATAAAGATGAGAATAAGAAAACCAGGACTTGTAGTGAGATAAATGAGGGGGGGCAACCTCCGCGGGGCCATGACAGTCCAGGGCAGCAATCATTAAGCGGTGCAGGGGAGGAGGTAGCCCAGCATGCTTTTTCTATGAGTAGTCAGGCAGTACGAGAATCTTTTCCTTTACACAGGAAAGGAGAGGGGCATGATGGCTCAGCCCCAAGCTGCTATGATGAAGACGTTACCCAGCCGTTCTGTACAATCTACTGGGGGAATGACGCAGGGATCATTCGCTATTTTTACCCAGGCGCCCCCGGCCAGCTCACCTGAGCCACCCAGGGCACTCACGGGCTGCATGTGACGCGGATATCAGTCATGATTGGCTACCGTCGCACTGGGGACGGGGAGAGGAGCCGGATACTGCTCTACTGCTGAGCAGTTGGCTCCTCAGCAGCCATTCAGTAGATCATAGGGTGACATTGAAAGAGTCAAGAAAACTTTTCTTTCCCTTTGCTTTACGTGCCTGGGGGGGGGGTGCGGGCGGTAAATCTGACTAGCTTTCCCTGAAACCACACCGGACAATGTGTTTGACCTACAGGCATTGGGAGCATCAGGCCTAAGAATGCAAAACTTTTGTCGGAGACTGCCTGTGACTGTGGATAGCTGGAGTCCTCAGTCCCCTCCCTCCTCCCTCCGAGCGGGTCCATATTTGAGTCTCTGGCTTCCCGTTACGCTTGTCACGCAGCACTGTGTAGCTTGGAGATTTTTTCTCAAAACTCTGTTGGCATTTCGTCTTCTGTAACGGAGCTTTGATAGAACTATTTGTTCATCCCCATACAGCGATGCAGATCCAGTATCTCCCGTACGGCATGCTGGAGCTCTTTTTGGATTTGGACTGCGGAATTGCACCCGTTGCTGATCAGAGCTCCACGCTGGCAGGAAAGAAACTGAAGAAATCAAATTTCGCGGGCTTGTTTCCTGTTTGGTAACGCTCGCCACTGCACCAGTTCAGATTGCTGTCCGAGGGTACACAGTTGGGAGCACTGTGGGTAGCCCCGGCAGGCACAATACCGTTGATTTGTGTCCAACACTAAGCCCTAATCTGTATATCGGTAAATACCGATTTTTAAGCGCTACTCTCTGCGTTGAGGAGTACAGAAACCCGATTTAAAAGAGCTTTTAAATCGACTATAAGGGCCTCGTCAGTGTGGGATGAGTGGGTGCGCAGTTAAGATCCTGGTGTAACGCTGCTAAAAGATCGGTTAAACACGTAGGTTAGACAGTGCCATATAAGCAAATGAAAGGAGTTCTTCTTGTACCCCAGAGATACTGCTTGCTGTACTCTTAGTCATTGGTCTATAATAGACTATTTGAGGTGAAATGACAAAGTATGAATGAGGAGTGGTCATTTTTGTGTTTGTTTTTAAATAACTGGCTATTTTTTGACAAGATGTGTGTGTGCTTACTCCCCACATTTACTCCTCACTGACTTAGTTGAGCAATCAAAAAAATCTCTGAAAATTGCAGAAGTGTTGCTTAATAAAAATGAACAGGGCAAAGCTGGACCCAAAATGGCATATCATTTTTAAAAGGGAAGAGGAAATAACAGTCCAAACTGCTACAGCAGAATATTTTGATATTTCAGAAGCAGAAATTCTCAGATACAAGGGAATCAGGTTTTCCAGCGAGTTTTGGGATACAGTGCAAACCATCAAATGGGCAATGTACTGTGTCTTAAAAAAAAGTGATGTCAAAGTATCAAAACGATCATTTCCCAATATGAGAGCTACAAGAGTTGTGATCCCAAATCTGCTTCTGATGGGAAAAAATGGCAGTGTTTGCTGTCATTTAGTGATTCCAATTTTCACAGAGTAAAAGGTCTCTCTCACACAAGTGGTCCCTCAGTGGGTAAAAAAAGAACAGATTAAAATGAAAACTGAGCACAGCTACAAGAAAATCAGTGGCATTACATCTACTGAAAACTGGGGGGTAGCCATACAGTCTTGTCGTTCATCAGTATTCACTTAAGAGCTAACGTCTTGATTAAGAGAATGTTTTTCTTGGCAAAATAAAAGTTATGCTCCATCTCAGAAAAAAATCAAAAGGCAAACATTTTCTTTATTTATCCGCATTCACTTGGACATATATTAATTGGGGTCAAGTGTTTCTGATAAAAAAATTAAGGGCACATAATGAGACTGCTCAAGCGAATTAATTCTGAAGCTTGGGAGCTGTCTAGGTTCAAAACAGGATCACAGAATTTGCTTTAAATCACTACAAGATGTTGTTGTTAAAAAGCATGGCCTCTACTCTATAAAGATAATCAAAAAGGAACAGAAGCAAGGGCTGGTTGGTTCTAGTCTATTGATAACAAAAGTGATTGTGTAAATTGGACTGTCTGATCACTGAATGTTTTTGAAGTGAATGCAATATTGGTGTATGTTGCAGGCATGACAACCCAGGGAACTAAAATCTTCTATTTAACCATGGAATAGGCATTGAAAGTGTTAGGCCAACTGGAATAGCACTGCTGTTGCCTATCAACCCTGATTTGGACTCAAGAACCTTCTCTGGAGTGACAGGGCAATTCCTTGATTCCCAGGCTAAGACTTCAATTTAAAACTCAGCAATGTGCATGTATAATCAGAATGATTTTTTCCAATATGCAACACTTTGCACTTAATCAGTGTTGAATTTCATCTGCCATTTTGTTACCCAGTTACCCAATTTTGTGAGATTCCTCTGACTCCTCGCAGTCCCCTCTGGATTTAACTATCTTGAATAACTTTATATTGTCTGCAAACTTGGCTACTTAATTGAACAGTACATGTCCCAGCACAGGGCCTTGGGGGACCCCTCCTTGCTCTAGTGTCACTGAGTAGTACATATTTCCTTTCTTCCGCCACTGAAGGAGGGAAGCCCTCAGTGTCAGCCCAAGAACCTACACTGCAATTTTTAGCCCTGCAGCCCAAGCCCAGGGAGCCTAAGTCAACTGATCTGGGCTCTGAGACTTGGTGCAGGTTTTTTTTCATTGCAATGTAGATGACCCACAGAACCAACTGCTCTAGGGGACCCTTCCCAGGATCGTGTGTGGTTACAGCAGAGTTAGCACACCCAGCCAAACAGATATCCAGCAACCACAGTGAGAGTACTTCAGGTTCCTTGCTGCCATTCCTGCTTCTCTCAGGCTGGGAAAAGGATACCCTGGTGCTTGTAAGACGTTAGAGTGTATGGTCTGCAGGATAGAGTAGTAATGGGAATAGAAAGTTGCATGCCTATTTTGTGCAGGATAGTCACAGTGATCTGTGACCATGATGAATCACTGAGCACCAACTAGTGGATGTGGGGCTCTTTTAGCACCCATTCCCGGGATTACAATGGCATCTGAATGAGCCATCTCCATTATCCCCAGCTGCTGTCTAATGTAAGAATTGGTGTGACTGGTTCACTAAAGTGGGGATTAAGGAATTCCTTGGAAATTCTGGTTCTTTGAATGTATCAGTTGAGGGAATAGAGAATAAAGAATGGGACACTGACTTCTGCCAGTGGATATAATAGGGTGAGTTGAGGATGGGTAACAGGAATGGGTTTTATATGAACACTGGTTCACTGAAGCATCTCTGTGCACACAGAGAGGAGTGTGAGTGAACAGGATTGATTTAAAGGCTGGACGAGAATTGCTGGGCGGGGGATGGGCACAGGTGGGGGTGATGAGAGCCCCCACTTTAAGAACTGGCACTAGCTGCTGCAATGCCTCCAAAGGGAAAGGAAAAACGAGCCCTAGGAAACAAAGTTAGACAAATTACTGAGCCAAACTGTTAGTCTGAAATTGAAATAAAAAGTTGACATTTCCCTCAGAAAAATTTACAGCACAGAGGTATGGCTGAACTGCAAGCAGCTGTGGAGGAAAATCAAAATGGAGAAAATTTCTGGAAGCAGGGCATTTCCCTGCTGTCACTGAATGACAGGTCTGGTTCTTCTGCAAGCTCCAAGCAGGCTGAGGTACCTATTGTAATGGATCTGCGGACCTTAGGCATGAAGAAGAAATAATTCTTTATAAAGATTTTTGTAAGAATGTAACAAAAGCTAAGAAAATGCTTCAACAAGGATATTTCGTTTAAACAAATCTAAGCTCAAGACATTTAAAACGTGCAAGTTTTGTTTCATTTGTTAAAAACAAATGAAGTTATCCTTCTGGTATCTTTGAAACTTTTTGGCCATGTCACAAGCCAACACAGAAAAGGAACCATGGTGGTTTGTGATCGTATGTTCATTCATTTCTTCAGAAAACCTTAACCATAGGTCAGAACAAAACACAAAGATAACCAACACAACCAGCAATTAATCCAGGGTGATGTCTGAAGTATTAACTTCATTAGAAACGTTGACATTCAAAGCCCACATCATTCTGCTGTTCTGGCAGTCTTCATTTTATCTTGCTCTGAACACAGAGCATTCTGTTATTGCTCAACTAAAATCTAAAATCAGTAGTTTGAAGTGATATCAATAAAATTTAGATGATTCACAGAACTAGTCCTCGTTACCTGCATCAGCTTCCAATCAGCTCCCTTTAGCCTTTTCTTTGATCAAAAGAGGTGACCCTACTGTCCTTTTAATATCTAGTGCAAAATAAGCTTGCAATTAATTCTTAAAAGTTCAAGTGATTCTGATACAATCTCATTTGACAAAACATGTAAATTAATACTTCAGTTCTAAATCTTGATCAGTTAGGAAGTTAGTACAGTTCTCTGTTACAGAGACATCACAGAAGCTAGAGTGCTTAACAAGGATGGAAGAATATATAAGCATTCTATCACATCAGCGTAACTAACAATATTTGTATATTTGCAGAATTAACAAGGATTATAGAATGCAAATGTAGGCACTTGACTTCAGCCCCTTTTTAAAAATGCATTTGACAAAAAGAGCATAAAAAGCTCATCATTTCTACTTAAAAATAATTCAGGGCTGGTGGTTCTTTAAAAAAAAAAAAAAAAAAAAGGACTATTAGCATACACATCTCAGCACCCTCCACCATTAAATCAAACAACAGTAAGATATTTAGAGCAAGAACGACTTCTTCACCTATGTATTTATCAACCTCCCAGCTCCCAGCCTGTCAGATGTAACAATTAGTTTGATGATTTCAAATTAGACCTGACAGGCAGTCCCTTGATAAAACAACATGTACTAGTTTTATAGACTCCTTTTTCTTCAAAAACACCCTTCTCATCAAGTACACACACGTTTCTAGCCTCCTACCCCTGCCAGCTGTTCATCTCTTCCTGTCTGTATGAGAATCTTTACTATGAACACAACCAATATGGATGATCAGACATACCTGAGAAGAAATAAAAGATCACCCCTCTCCTCCCCAAAGTAGCTGTTAATCCTGTACTGCAATACAGAACGGAAGAAGAGAAGGAGCTGACAATTGCCCTCATGAAGATGAGAACGACAATGTCCTCTGAGGAACACCTGGCATCTAACAAATGTGATATTCGCTCGCTACCTCCACGATCATCCTGAGACACAAATTCTACACCAGCTCCATGCGGAATTATCAATATTTGCAACCCCTTTAGGTCTGCAGATTGCAGCATACCCATAGTACAAATATTAATCACAGATGCTGCACAGCTAGGGCAGCCAATGTTCAATGTACAAAAAAATTCTCTTACACATCTTCATGCTTCCAAACCATTGCTGCAGGAAATTTCTTGCCAAAGGAAGGATAACTGACTTTCAGCAACTTGTGTCCCCAAATGAAAGCCTTTTGAAAAGTATAAACCAGTAGTTCTGAACCTGCAGTCCAATCAGCACACAGCTGTGGCCCATGTGACATCCTTCGGACACACAGACAGTATTGGATGCGGCCTACATAATACATTGTGGGCCATGTATGCAACTCACAATGGAGAACCACTGGTATAAAAAAATGATACCAAAAGTTTCCTGCTCCTCTCTTTTGCTGACAAGTTTGAAGAATTCTAATAGATCACAAAGGCATGATTTTCATTTACAGAAACTGTGCTTTGTCCTTATTCATTTAGGTGGGGGGTTTTGTAACTTATTATCATTTGGTTTTCATGGTATGGAAGTAAGGCTTATTGGTCTGATTTCCAAGATCACCTCTATCACTTAAAAAAATAGGTAACATTTGCTACCTTCCAATACTGTAGTTGATTTTAATGAGAGGTTGCACATTTTTCATAGCAGTTCCAGACATCTTTAATTTTTAAGTTCTTTCAGAACTCTTGGATAAATACCATCTGGTCTTTACTTCTCAACTTATTATTTTTCTCCAACTTCTACTACTGACACCTCAAGCACTGATAAGAATCTTAACTTTGTCACCAGGGGGAAAAATAGGGCTGGGATCGGTATCTCCCCTGTGGTAAAGACTGATGCAAAGAAATCATTTAGTCTTTCTGCAGTGCTTGTATCATCCTTATTGCTCCCTATGCTCCCTGGTAGTCCAACAACCTACTGATTCTCTTGCAGACTTCCTATTTCTGATAATACTCTGGCTCTTCAAAAACCAAGTTTCTGTTTAGGAGACTAACTAAAGTATATAACTGTTTTCAAAAACATTTTATGTTTTGGAAAACCAAGAAATTCCCATAAGAAAACCAGAAAAAAACAACATAAGCTGCATTTATATTATATACCTGTTCTAGTGGGTTTACCCGTATATTGCTTTAGTAACAAAAATGAGAGAATTAATCCTAAAGAAGAGATACTGGTAAAAGAGCCTTTAGAAGAAATACAATGAAAAATCAAACTGAGCATTTTTACAATAGATCAAGACTCTGTCCAAAATATTGTCTGAACTGTGACAATGTTCTATTTAAAACTCCCATGAGATCATCTCTGGGCAAACTTTAAGATAGTGAAGCATAAAAACAAACAAGGCTGTTCTACAGTACAATACTTAAATGTAGTTGCTAATATTCCACCTTTATGAAAAAAAGCATTTAGAAGTGCGGGAGTGTAATGGGTCTGAACTGGACAGAGACCTTTTCTAGGTCACCAGTTCAATTTAAGTGCGAGTTGGGTTCCCATAGGTAGGGCCCTGTCAAATTCACGGCCATGAAAAACACATCATGGACCGTGAAAACTGGTCCGCCCCCATGAAATATGGTCTTTTGTGTGCTTTTACCCTACACTATACAGATTTCACAGGGGAGACCAGTGTTTCTCAAATTGAGGGTCCCGCCTACTGTGGAGGGGTTACCAAGTTTTTTTGGGGGGGGTGGGCGCGAGGAGAGAAGCGGCTGTCATGGTATTGCCACCCTTACTGCTGCACTGCCTTCAGAGCAGGTAGCTGTTAGCCAGGTGCCCAGCTCTGAAGGCAGCGCCCCGGCAGCAGCAGCGCAGAAGTAAGGGCGACAATACCATACCATGCCTTTCTCCAGCTGCACAGCTCTGAAGGCAGCACTGCCGTCAGCAGCAGTACAGAAGTAAGGGAAACACTACTGTAACCCCCCGCCCCGCACAATAACCTTTCGATGCCCTTCACAACTCCTTTTTGGGTCAGGACCCCTACAACTACAACAATGTGAAATTTCAGATTTAAATAGCTGAAATCATGAAATTTATGATTTTCAAAATCCTATGACCATGACACTGACCAAAATTGACTGAATTTGATAGGACCCTAACCACAGAACAGCTGTTTGGTGGGGCTTTATGAACTTGGTGGTCTGAACCCTGTTTACAGTGTGCACAGCAGTCCACATTTCAGACACAACTGTCATAGAGTCATAGACTTTAAGGTCAGAAGGGACCAATATGATCATCTAGTCTGACCTCCTGCACAAAGCAGGGCACAGAACCCTACCCATCCACTTCTATAACAAACTCCTAACCTATGTCTGAGTTACTGAAGTCTTCAAATTGTGATTTGAAGACCTCAAGCTGCAGAGAATCCACCAGCAAGTGACCCATGCCCCACGCTGCAGAGGAAGGTGAAAAATCTCCA
>NC_133770.1:135649655-135688910 GCF_003597395.2 Chelonoidis abingdonii
CTCAATACTAAAATTCATAGAAATCCCCCGCTGTTGTTGTAAGTGTGATATAATAAATTTAGTGATTCACAGAACTAGTCCTCGTTCCCTGAATCCGCTTCCATAGCTCCCTTTTAGCCTTTTCTTTGATCAAAAGAGTGACCTACTGTCCTTTTATTATTCTGTGCAAATAAGCTTGCATTAATTCTTAAAAGTTCAAGTGATTCTGATACAATCTCATTTGACAAAAACATGTAATTTAATACTTCAGTTCTAAATTCTTGATCAGTTAGGAAGTTAGTACAGTTCTCTGTTACAGAGATCACAGAAGCTAGAGTGCTTAACAAGGATGGAAGAGTATATAAGATTCTATCACATCAGAGTAACTAACAATATTTGTTATATTTGTCAGAATTAACAAGATTATGAATGCAAATGTCAGGCACTTGACTTCAGCCCCTTTTTAAATAGGCTTTGACAAAAATGGCATAAAAAGCTCGTCATTTCTACTTAAAAAATAAATTCAAGGGCTGGTTTCTTTAAAAAAAAAAAAAAAAAGACTATTAGAATACACATTCTCAGCACCCTCCACCATTAAATCAAACAACAGTAATATATTTAGAGCAGACGATCTTCTTACCTATGTATTTATCAACCTCAGCTCCCAGGCCTGTCAGATGTAACAGTTTAGTTTGATGATTTCAAATTAGACCTGGACAGGCAGTCCCTTGATAAAACAAACATTGACTGTACTCCCCGTCCTTTCTCCGCTCCTTTTCTTTCAAAAACACCTCCTTCTCATCAGTACACACACGTTTCTAGCCTCATACCCCATGCCAGCTGTTTTTCATCTCTTCCTGTCTGTATGAGAATCTTTACTTATGAACACAACCATATGGATGATCAGGAATACCTGAGAGAAAAGATCACCCTCTCCTCCCCAAAGTAGCTGGTTATCCTGTACTGCAATACGACCGATGAGCGAAGGAGCTGACACATTGCCCTCATGAAGATGAGAAGACAATGTCCTCTTGAGGACACCTTGGCTCTAACAAATGTGATATTCGTCGCTACCTCCACGATCATCCTGAGACACAATTCTACACCAGCTCCATGCGGAATTCTCAATATTTGCAACCCTTTAGGTCTGCAGATATGCAGCATACCCTAGTACAAATATTAATCACAGATGCTGCACAGCAAGGGCAGCCAATGTTCAATGTACAAAAAATTCTCTTACACATCTTGCTTCCAGAACAATTGCTGCAGGAAATTTTTCTGCCAAGGAAGGATAACTGACTTTCAGCAACTTGTGTCCCCAAATGAAAGGCCTTTTTGAAAAGTATAAACCAGTAGTTCTAACCTGCAGGTCCAATCAGCCATCAGCTGTGGCCCATGTGAATCCTTCGGACAACACAGACAGTATTGGATGCGGCCTATACTACATTGTTGGGCCATGTATGCAACTCACAATGGAGAACCACTTGGTATGTAAAAATTGATACCAAAAGTTTCCTGCTCCTCTCTTGCTGACAAGTTTTGAGATTCTAATAGATACAAAGGCATGATTTTTTCATTTTACAGAAACTGTGCTTTTGTCCTTTATTCATTTAGGTGGGGCGTTTTGTACTTATATTTCATTTGGTTTTCATGGTATGGAAGTAATGCTTATTGTCTGATTTCCAGATCACTTTTATCACTTAAAAAAATATGGTACATTTGCACCTTCCAATACTATGTGTACGCTCATGAATATTTTAATGACCACCGAGGCTTGCACTACATATTGTGTTCATATAGCAGATTCCGGACATCGCTCTTATAAGTGTTTAAACGTTTTTCTGACTTGTCATTGGAATAATGAATACTCCATATGTCCTTTTACTTTGTACAATCTTTTTAATTGTTTCTCAAACTTTCTCTCAACTTTACTGACGTCTCGAAGCACCATAGATGAAGTGAATGGCATGCTAGTGTGTAAGTTCTTTACCAGGGGAAAATTAGGGCTGGGATCATGGTTGTCTCCCTCTTTTGTGTTAAAGATGATGTGGCAAAGGAAATCATTTAGTCTTTTCTTGTTTATTGTGCCTCGTGGTGGTATTTTACTTCCTTATTGTTGGGCTTCTGTGGCTCCCTTTGGCTAGGTGCCCACACACATGTATTATGTAGGGTCCTATCTTTCTTCCTCTGTCGCTCATGTGGTTGTTGCTTAGAATGTGTGCATTGATTACTACTGCGTGCTGTTCGCATGTGTGAAATCGCTATGAGCTGTTCAGTTTCTGGTTTATGTTTCGCGAAAGGTGCTACTATCAAGTTATTATAGGGGCTCGTATATTGCTCTCGCATAGATGTTTATGTGTATGTGTGGTACACATACTCAATATAGCTTACATGAGAAAAGAAAAAATTCTCAGTAGAAGCAAACAATGGTGGTTTGGGAGCATTATGTAATTGTGTATGTAAGATATTTTTTTGTCATTTGATATCATTGTGGTTCGTAGTCGGTGTTGTGTTGTTTACGCCGTGCTGTATTGTGCTAGTAATACTCTCAAATTGTGAACTATGGGGATGATGCATTTGAATCAATCATAAGAGAAGGACATATATTGGAAAGAGGCGTTTGAGAATGAATTGCTAAATGAGAATTGGCAAGATCTGGCATTTTCTGTTAGATTTATGGTCTCGCTACGCTCTCTGATAGCGATATCTGAACTGTGACAATGTTCTTATTTAATCCCATGAGATATCTTCTGGGCAACTTATTGAATGGTGTGGAGGCGATATTAAGACAGAACAAGCGGACTTGTTTCTACTCAGATTTGTAGAACATGTACTCTAATGTAGTGTGTCGTTTTCCTCAGTGTATGTCCCTTTGTGAAAAGCGTTTTCTAGTACCGCTTTCGGATAGTGGTAGTGATGGGGTGGTCATGATGGACAGCTGTACCTTTTTCTCTTCGGTCTCTGCCTAGTTCATGACTTTTTAAGTGGCTGCGAGGTTGGGGTTCCTCTATTAGACTCGCTGTTGGAGAGGGAGCTGGGTCAGTGATACATTTCTTTTTCGCTCCTCGTGAAAAAACACGTGGCTATGGATCTCCGGATCCAACACTGTGTGTGCTGCTCGCTCGCTCTTCACTGATAGTAAGATTATAGTGTTTTCTTCTTGTGTGTGCGGTTGAAGAGTCCCATGTACAGACTTGATAGAGCTTGGTCACAGGGTGAGACGCAGTGTTTTTCGTCCGCTAGATTAGAGAGCTAGAGAAGTGCTCGTTGTGTCAGTTGCCATGACTGGATGAGGGGATGTTTTGAGAAAGGAGTCTATAAAGTTACTAAGTAGATTTGTTTGTTTTAGTGTCAGGGACTGGTGTGCGAGTCGGTAGATTTGAAATCATCCAACTATTGTTAAGTTCGTGGGCCAGCGGTGGAGTGGGAGGGTGAGGTGTGTGAAGACTCGCTGTATACGTGGTATTGCCACCTTATGCTGCACTGCCTTCAGAGCGGTAGCTGATTAGCCAGGTTGCCCAGCTCTGAGGCCGCGCCCCGGCAGCGCAGCGCAGAAGTAATGGGCGACAATACCTACCAATGCCTTTCGTCTCAGCTGTGCAGCTCTGAAGCAAGCACGCCGTCGCAGCAGTACAGAGTAAGGGAAACACACTGTAAACCGCCCGACCCCGCACAATGACCTTTCTCGATGCGCTTCACAACTCTCTTTTTGGCGTCAGGACCCTAAACTACAACATGTGAAATTTCAGATTTAAATTAGCTCTGGAAATTCATGAAATTTATGATTTTCCAAATCCTTATGCCAGATGACACTGACCCATTGACTGAATTGATAGGACCCTTAACCACAGTAACGCTGTTATTTGGGGGGCTTCTCTGATACTTGGTGTCTGAATACCTCCTGTACCAGTTGTGCGCAGCATCCCACATTTCAGGACACAACTTCTTAGAGTCATGGGTTTAAGGTCAGGAAGGGACCAATATGATCATCTAGTCTGACCTCTGCCACAATTAGCAGTGCGAGAACCCTCCCATCCTACTTTTCATATTAAAACTTCCTACCTATGTATGAAGTTACTTGGGTCTTCAAATTTGTGATTTGAGACCTCAAGCTGCAGATGGAATTCACAGTGCAAGCGACCCATTGCCCACGCTTGCAGACGGAAGGGAAAAACTTCCAGGCCTTGCCACCCAATCTGCCCCAGAGGAAAATTCATTCCCGACCCCAAATATGGCAATCAGCTAAACCCTGAGCATGTGGGCAAGACTCACCAGCCAGCACTCAGGAAAGAATTCTCTGCAGTAACTCAGATCCCATCCCATCTAACATCCCATCACAGACCACTCGGCATACTTACCTGCTGATAATCGAAGATCAATTGTCAAAATTAAGCTATCCCATCATACCATCCCTTCCATAAACTTATCAAGCTTAGTCTTTAAGCCAGATATGTCTTTTGCCCACACTACTCCCCTTGGAAGGCTGTTCCAGAACTTCACTCACACTTTCATTATTTATCACCCTTGCAGCTAGTCTCAGCAGAAACCAATGGCTGAATGGGCAGGAAAAATTCACTATCTTACCATTACAGCCGGTGTCTCTAAGTCACCACTGAGGCACAGAGAGTATGGCGAGTGCCACAGCAAGTTTCTTCATTCTGTGGTGAAATAGTGGGCTTCAGTCTCCAGAGCTGTGGCTCTGGCACCTTTCAGGGTTACTAAAGCCACACAAAATCCAAACACTAAATTCAACACAATTTCATTTTAAAAAAATCTCAAATATAATTATGCTCTGTTGCCATGAATATGCTATAGCATTAAAGAACTCTTTAATGTTAATGCTCTGTTTTAACAAAATGGTTTAGATCACTCCCAGAGACGGTGATAAGAGAAGAGACTTTGACAGAACGTATCTGTGATGACAGATACAGATTATTCAAGGTCATAAGGAAGTGCAACAACATTTAAATATCCATTTAAGCAGGGAGTACTAAAAAACGAGACTAAAATCCATGTTTTGCATATGTGGCAAATTGCTGGTACTGTTATGCTGGGTCGCGTGCTCTCTCTTCTTTGGGGAAAGTATTTTAATTACCCCACTAGAGTTCTTGAGGAGGGGAGTGGAGAGGGAGGGACCTGGGCCTGCCCTCCACTCCAGGTCCCAACCCAGGGGCCCTGAGGTTAGTGGTGAACCACTTGAACTGGCGCTTCCTTCCCCTGGGCTACTTCCCTCTCCTGCCCTTCAGCTTGGGGGTGGGGGTGGGGGGCTTCTTGCCCTCCTTCTGCACAAGCAAAGTGCCCCTTACCTAGGGTTTTTGGACTTCTCAGCCCACCGCAGCACTCCTCCAAACTTTCCTTTGTTTCTCTTCAAAACTGCTCTCTGCTCCAATACCAAATCTTTCTGCTCCAACTCCCACACTGTCTGACTGAAGCAGAGGTTTTTATCATGTGACTGCCTGCTGGTGCTCTAATTGGCTTCAGGTGCTCTAGTTAATCTATAGCAAACCTTCCTCCCCTTACAGGGAATAAGGCTTCCTGCTAACACTTTTCTGCTGCCCTCTGGCCATGCTGTATCACACATCCCCCCGCACCCCCCAGCTCAACACCAAGGAGTTAGGCTACTTGGGACGAGAGGCAGTATTGTCACGATAGGCCATCAGCGTTGCCATGTTGGCTTCCAGCCCTATGCTGGACTCGGAAATGGAAAGGCTACAGAGAGGAACCACCTCATCACTCTGGTGTTCTTCTCCTTGTTCCTGTGCATCCACTGGAGCGGGGCGTGGTCTGTCACGAGGGTAAATCGCCGCCCCAGGAGACAGTAGCGGAGAGTCTCCATAGCCCATTTTATCGTCAGACATTCTTTTCAACAACAGCGTATTTTTGTTCCTTGGTGAGGAGCTTCCGGCTGAGGTACAAGATGGGGTGCTCCTCCTCCCCTACCATCTGGGAAAGGACGGCACCGAGCCCTACCTCCGAGGCGTCCGTTTGTAGGATGAATTCCTTCTTGAAGTCTGGGGCTATGAGTACTGGATGGCAGCATAGGGCTGTCCGCAAATTTGCAAATGCTTCTTCTGTCACATCAGTCCACTTTACTATCTCGGGGCCCTGAGCTTTTATCAAATCCGTCAATGGCCCTGCTCTTGTGGCAAAATCAGGGATGAATCTCCGATAGTATCCTACTATCCCTAAAAACGCTCTGACCTGCTTTTTGTGGACTGGTTGAGGCCAACCTTGTATTCCCTCCACTTTGTTCCACTGGGGTTTCACCAAACCTCTCCCAACTACATGCCCGAGGTATCTGGCCTCAGCTAGTCCTATCACGCACTTGAGAGGGTTAGCAGTGAGGCCAGCCTTTCGCAGGACGTCCAGCACTGCTTCCACTTTTCCTATGTGCGTTTCCCAGTCAGAGCTATGGATGACTATGTCGTCTAGATAGGCGCCGGCATACTTGGCATGGGGTCATAGTAACTTATCCATAAGTCGTTGAAATGTTGCAGGGGCCCCATGGAGTCCAAAAGGGAGGACAGTGTATTGAAACAGGCCATCGGGTGTAGAGAAGGCAGTCTTTTCCTTGGCATCCTTGGCCAGGGGAATTTGCCAATATCCTTTGGTCAGATTCAGAGTGGTTAGGTATCGGGCCTTGCCTAACTGATCAACTAGCTCGTCAATGCGTGGTATCGGGTAGGCATCGAAGTGGGATGCTTCATTCAATTTCTGGAAGTTGTTACAAAACCTCAGGGTGCCATCAGGTTTGGGGACTAGGACGATCGGGCTGGACTACTGACTGTGGGATTCTTCAATAACCTCGAGTTCCAGCATCTTCTTCACTTCCATCCTAATTTCTTCCCTTTTAGCTTCCGGTATTCGGTATGGTCTTATCGTCACTCTTACTCCGGGGTGGTGACAATATGTTGGACTAGTGTCATTCAGCCCAGTTGTGTACAAAATACGTCCTGGTTCCGGCAGATCATTTCAATGACCTCTGTTCGTTGTTCTGGGGTTAATTCAGGAGATATCTTTACCTGCACCTGTGGGTCGTCTGTCTGAGGTGGAGCTCCTCGAATGACTAGACATGTCTCTCGGTCATGCCAGGGCTTCAGTAAGTTGACGTGGTAGATTTGCTCTGGCTTTCGGCGGTCTGGTTGTCTGACCATATAGTTCACCACCCCAATGGCTTCCACTATCTCATATGGTTCGTGCCAGCTGGCTAGAAGTTTGCTTTCTACTGTCAGCACTAACACCATCACCCGTTCCCCTGGCTGAAATCTCCGTACTTTCGGCCAACGGTTGTAATATGTCCGCTGGGCCTCTTGTGCCTTTTCCAAATGTTCTCGTTCTATCAGGGTTACTCGAGTTATTCACTCTCTCATCTGCGTCACGTGCTCAATGACATTCTTTCCTGGGTTGGGTTGTTCCTCCCAATCTTCCTTGGCGATATCTAATATCCCGCATGGGTGGCGTCCATATAGTAGTTCAAAGGGAGAGAAACCCGTGGACACCTGGGGGACTTCCCGTATAGCGAACATTAGATATGGCAGAAGGGTATCCCAGTCTTTTCCATCCTGTGCTACCACCTTCCGGCTCATACTTTTAAGGGTACGATTAAACTGCTCGACCAGTCCATCTGTTTGTGGATAGCAGACTAAGGTCCATATGGCCTGGATGCGGAGCATGACATATAAGTCTTTCATTAATTTTGACATGCATGGGGTTCCTTGGTCTGTCAAGATCTCCTTTGGGATGCCCACTCTGGTGAAAACTTGTAGTAGTTCTTTTGCTATTGCCTTGGATGTGGGGTTTCTTAAAGGAATGGCCTCTGGATACCGCGCAGCATAGTCAAGGATGACTAGTACGTTTCGGTGGTCCCGTGCTGATTTTTCTAGTGGGCCCACTATGTCCATGGCTATCCTCTCGAAAGGGACTTCAATAATAGGCAAAGGTACTAACGGGGCCCGCAAGTAAGGTAGGGAGCTATGCAACTGGCATTCAGGGCAGGAAGCACAATAACGCTGGACTTCTGCGGGTATCCCTGGCCAATAAAACCTTCTTAGGATTCTATCCAGTGTCTTGTCTACCCCTAGATGTCCCCCAAATATATGACTGTGAGCTAACTCTAGTACTGCCCTTATGTGTTTCTGTGGGACTAAGAGTTGCTCTACTTCTTTCCCTCGTATTTGCTCTATCCTGTACAAGAGATCGCATCTGAGAGCATAACATGGCCTTGGGCCTTTGATCTTTCCTTCTACAGGCAAACCATTTACTTCCACTACCTCCTCCCTCACGTTCGCATATAGCGGATCATTGGCCTGGTCCTGCCCAAAAGTCTCACGTGCAATACCGAACTGACCTAATTCTAGGGGGCCTATTTCTACTCTTCCCCCTGGGGTGCTCCCACTTGGGCTAGGAACCGCCTCCGAGTCCTCCTTGGCCTGAATTATCTCTTGGTCTTCTGAGCGGGTTCGCCTACCCACAAGGAAAGTTTTTTGATTCTCTGCTATAATCCTGGTCCCTAATCTTTTATCTGCCCTTCGTTCTCGCCTAGACTTTCGGGGTTTCCCAGGGGATGAGAATAACTCTGGAGCAAATTCAGCCTCACCCCAATGTTTGCCATCTGTAGTTGCCTCCATCTCAGCCTGGGGGTTGCTACCCTCCCCTGGCTGTATTGAGGTAAGTAAGCTCTCAAACCAGGGGAAGTCCCTACCGATTAAGACAGGGTAGGGGAGCTTGGGGACCACCCCTGCAGAAACCCTGGTAGTATTCCCCTGGATCTCAATCCGCACCGGAATTGTAGGGTAAAAATTCACGGTGCCATGCACGCATGTTACCCCTGTGCTTTTGGCCCGAGTTAGTTGGTCTGTTCCCACCAACTTCCCCGAGACCAGCGTGACAGCACTCCCAGAATCTATTAATGCTATGGTCTTTATACTATTCATTTTTACTGGTCTGGTATATCCATGTGAGGTCACTGTGACCCCTACCAGGCCGATTAGGCCACACTGCTCCCCGTAATCGCCCAGATTACACTGCATAGGTTCTTCGTTGTTGGGGCACTGGGCTGCTATATGCCCCAATTCCCCACACTCATAACACCGCCCCCTTTTTCCGATTGTTACCCTCTGCCTGGGGCTATTTGGCCGGCCCCCCACCTCTCTTCCCAAATCCCCAGGTCCCTTCTTGGCCTCGAGCCATTCCTCGGTGTCTTTCTTCCCTGTTACAGTTCTCCTATAGTTCTCGACAGCCCAGGGTCTTGGGTTTGGGGTTGGCTTCCTGGATTGCTGCGTCTCCCCACCTGGGGTCTGGAACAGTTCACAGGCTGCCAGCTGTCTTTCCATGAGGGAGACCAACTCATCATAGGTAGATGGATCATTCTGGCCAACCCAAGACCTGAGACCTGGTGGTAGCCCCCTCATATACCGATCCAACACCAGTACCTCCATCATCTTCTCAGAGCTGAGGGCCTCAGTGCGTAGCCATTTCCGGGTCAGGTGGATCAGGTCAAACAATTGTGATTGAGGTGTCTTGTCCTCTGTATACCGCCACTCATGGAACCTCTGGGCTCGCAATGCCATTGTTACTCCGAACCTGGCCAGGATCTCTGCCTTCAGCTGGGAGTAATCTGCTGCAGCCTCTGCAGCCATATCGTAGTAGACCTTCTGGGCCTCCCCACACACAAATGGGGGAAGGATACCAGACCACTGATCTCGGGGCCAGGCCTCCCGCAGGGCTGCTCTTTCAAAAGCCAGGAGGTAGCCTCCACATCATCCTCCTGTGTCATTTTCTGTAGACAATGGCTAGCCTGTACAGTCCAGGTCCCTTCACAGTTGCGATTCTGCTCCATAAGGGCCTTCATCTGGTTCACCAGGTCTTTCAGCAGGGCTCGGTCCTGAGCACCCTGACTCATCAACAGATGATTGGTCTCCTGCTCCATGCGAGTCGCCTCCTGTTGAGAGGTTGCTTGGACTCGGGTAGCCTCCTGCTGGGCCGCGGTGGCTTGTATAAGGGCCTTGACCACATCGTCCATCTAAAGGATAGGAGGGTTTTGCCTAACCCTGGTTTAAGTCCCCAGCGTTCATATCCCACCCGACACCACGTGTGGCAAATTGCTGGTACTGTTATGCTGGGTCGCGTGCTCTCTCTTCTTTGGGGAAGGTTCAGGGCGCCTCTGAATTGGTATTTTAATTACCCCACTAGTGTCCTTGAGGAGGGGAGTGGAGAGGGAGGGACCTGGGCCTGCCCTCTACTCCAGGTCCCAACCCAGGGGCCCTGAGGTTAGTGGTGAATCACTTGAACTGGCAGTTCCTTCCCCTGGGCTACTTCCCTCTCTTGCTCTTCAGCTTGTGTGGGGGGGGGGGCTTCTTGCCCTCCTTCTGCACAAGCCAGGTGCCCCTTACCTAAGGTTTTTGGACTTCTCAGCCCATCGCAGCACTCCTCCAAACTTTCCTTTGTTTCTCTTCAAAACTGTTCTCTGCTCCAACTTCTTCAAACTGTTCTCTGCTCCAATACCAAATCTTTCTGCTCCAACTCCCACACTGTCTGACTGAAGCAGGGGTTTATCATGTGACTGCCTGCTGGTGCTCTAATTGGCTTCAGGTGCTCTAGTATAGCAAACCTTCCTCCCCTTACAGGGAACCAGGCTCCCTGCTAACACTTTCCTGCTGCCCTCTGGCCATGCTGTATCACACATAATACAAAATAAACTGTTCTGGGCATCTACAAATTTGGGCAAAATATGATAAAAAAAAAAGCCCCCAGAACTTTTTTTAAATATGAGGTGCTGACCATATTAAGCAAACCAAATGGGTGACTTGATATTAATTTATATTTATAAACTAGCTTTCATCTAGAAGAAATGCTATTTAACTGTGCAATTTGGCCAGACATTGAAGTGCATCTATCATGACCCAAGGCTTAAATGTAGTAACTTTTTAAACCATGCATAGTACACAAAGACATAGGATCAGACATGAATTCCTTAATACAACTAAAACTACTTAAAATTTTTAGACAGGTTGTCACGTTACTGATCTGAACTGGGACCATACAGAACATGGTTGCAACCAAAGTCCTGTTGTGGCATCAAGTATAAAGGGGGTCAAAGAGGTGTCTAAGATAAGGTTATGGTTTGCTGGTTATAATTATGCTGTCTATATGTGTGTATCAATTTTGTCATTGAAGTTATGAATATTGGTTTTATACTGTTTGTATTTCAAACTTACGCTATGCTTCTGGGAAACATCCTGGACAAGTTGGTGTTAGCTTTGCCTAGCCTGCTTGATGGCCCATTAAGGACCATCAGCTATACAACTGACCCACTGAGAGAAGGCAGATTCGCCTCGTAACTCAAAGTATGCAGGAACTTGCCCATGTGATTCCAAACTCCATTTTGCTGTAATTTTCCACAGTAAGGACAACGATGTTCTTACACCTGGAAGAGACTATATAAGGCTGATGCCTCAACTCCATCTGGTCTTCAATCCTGCTTCTTACCGCTGGAGGGACTTTGCTACAAACTGAAGCTCTGAACAAAGGACTGAGGACCCATCCCAGCTGTGGATATATTCCAGAGACTTGATTTGAACCTACAGTTTATTGTATCACTGCTACAAGTCTGAACCAAGAACTTTGCCATTACTGTATGTAATTGATTCCATTTAACCAATTCTAGCTCTCATCTATATCTTTTTCCTTTTGTGAATAAACCTGTAGATTCTAAAGGATTGGCAACAGCTTGATTTGTGGGTCAAATCTGATTTGTATATTGACCTGGGTCTGGGGCTTGGTCCTTTGGGATCAGGAGAACCTTTTTTCTTTTACTGGGGTATGGGTTTTCATAACCATTTGTCCCCATAATGAGTGGCCCTGGTGGTGATACTGGGAAACTGGAGGGTCTAAGGGAATTTCTTGTGTGACTTGTAGTTAGCCAGTGGGGTGAGACCAAAGTCCTCTTTGGCTGGCTGGTTTGGTTTGCCTTCGAGGTGGAAAACCCCTTGCCTTGGGCTGTGACTGCCCTGTTTCAAGCAATGTGTCCTGAACTGGCACTCTTAGTTGGGTCCTGCCAGAACCAGCATCATTACACGGTTACAAAGTGCCAGACTGTGCAGGCTTTTAAACAATGTTAGTGAGCATTTAATTCACATGAGTAGTCCCACAGAAAACTATTCCAAAGCTACTAAAGTGAACTTGTTCAGGACAACATCATTTCAAAAATTTCTGTATGACTGAACAGCAAGGAGAATTCAGATTTACAACCCACCAGAAAGATGTTGCCTTCCACAGTACAGTGCCTCCTATCACCTAGAAAGGGACTGTGTGACTCAAGCACCTTTCGATACCAACTGGCAAAGGACATAGGGTGCCTAAGGCCTAAAGGGAGCCCCCTGGGTCTCGTATTTACATTCTAGTTAATCACAGAATGTCACGTAAGGTTTCTACGGCAATGTGGACAGCCATATGCATATTGGTCATCTCTCTCTCTCACACACACACACTTTTTGAAACCTTGCAAATAAAGGCAGGTCACCCAGCTGTAACAAGTCTTAAGACACGTCCCACCGGACAGTCTTATCTCCCTAGTTGACCACTATGTATCTTACAATAGAAATCTATTTGGATAGTGAGTCAAATGCTAATGAAGAGATTAGTTTACTTTCTTTTCCTGAAGAAATTAACAAAGAGATGAACGTCAATGGAGCGAACTCTAGTAACAGGAGAAGAACAAAGGCCTAGTCTAATACAGCTGGGGTGCAGAGAGATGGGCTGGCATTCTGCAGCTGGGGAGACAAGCTACTACCAGGCTGGAGCTTCTCAGCCACGCTGGCTGAAAATGCTGAGAAGGATTTTGGATAAGCGGCATTTGAGAGAGATACGGTAGGTGAGGTAATGTGTTTTATTGGACCAACTTCTGTTGGTGAGAGACAACCTTTCAAGTTAAACAGGGCTCTTCTTCAGGGCTCGCAAAGAATTGCTAGTCATCTCATTCACTGCAAGATGTATGAACAGATAATATGTAAGATGACCGGTATAAGAGGTCTGTGTGGCTCGAAAGCGTGTCTCCCTCACCAACAGAAGTTGGTCCAATAAAAGATATTACCCTTGCCACCTTGTCTCAAACATCCTGGGCCCGACATGGCTGTCACTATGCTGTATACAAAAGAGCATCTTGTTAGTTAAGTTTAGGCTTTAGAATGAATGTCATGATTTTATTTTGTTACACTTTGTTTCCATTAATCCTATAGTAACTCCTTGCTTAATGTTGCAGTTACGTTCCTGAAAAATGCTACTTTAAGCAAAACCATGTTAAGTGAATCCAATTTCCCCATAAGAATTAACATAAATATGGGGGGGGGGGGGAACTAGGTTCGAGGGAATTTTTTTTCACCAGAGAAAAGACTATATTTTATATATAAATTTTAAATAAACAAACAATTTAATACTGTACACAGCAATGATGACTGTGAAGCTTGTTTGAGATGGTGAAGGCAGAGGGTGGAAGAGTGTGGGATATTTCCCAGGGAATGCCTTACTGCTAAATGATGAACTAGCACTCGGCTGAGCCCTCAAGGGTTAACATGATGTTAATGTAGCCTTACACTCTAGAAGGCAGCATGAATGAAGGGAGGGAAGACAGCATGGCAGAGAGAGAGAGAGACACAGACAGACAGACAGAGACACATACCATATTTGTGAGAGAGACACGCATCACCGCTTTAAGAATGGTAACCCCACTCTAAGTATATTGCCTTTTTAAGTAGATCAGCAAGTTGAGATAGCTGCTGCTGCCAGCAAGCTGCCTACGTCCTGAGCCTGTCGTGTCACCCTCACTCTGTGGAGATGAGGTACAGGAGCAGGGAACAGGAGCAGGGGACCACCTGACATTATCACCCTTCTTCCTCCTCCTCACCCCTGCACAGCTAACAGGAGGCTTGTGGGTGCACCTCCAAGGCAGAGGGCAGGAGCATCAAACAGTGATGGGGAGAAAGGAACATCTGAACTACCCGGTAACTGATAGCCTGCTGGGCGGCTGCTGCACAAGGAACTTAGGGAAGCATGGAGCTGATAGGGGGCTGCCGGTCCACCCTGGTCCCCACCAGCTAGCTCCAATGGGCTGCTCTTCCTGCAAGCAGTGGACAAAGCTGGCAGCTGCCAAATTTTATAAGAGAACACTGCACAACTTTAAATGAGCATGTTTTCTAATTGATCAGCAACCTAACACTGAAAAAATGTTAACTGGGACAGCTTTAAGTGAGGAGTTACTGTATTTGCATCTTCTTGAATATTTATTTTTGTTAAATAAACTTATTCTCTTTTCACTATAAATGTATCTAGGTGCTTATGTTAAGCAGAGCAGTGGAAACAATAAGCTGGTCTGTACTATTTCTTTGGGAGTAGCAGATCTGTGAATTCTGTAAATGTCCAATGGATGAGGGGCTGGACATTCTAAAAGGACGTTTGGAGAATTCAGAGGCTGCAGTGTGCCCACCACTAAGCCAAAAGAGGGACAGCGGAGCTTGCATATGCTGAGAGACAGATACTTGTGCTGCCTATAGCAGATCTCTTACAGCCATAGACAAGGCTACCTCAGGCTAAGGGAAAGGGGTAGTGAAATGCTTCACAATCCTAGATGCCCATCAAGTATCTCAGAATGGCTCATTATTGAGTGTGGGGAAAAAAAAATAAAAAAAATCAAGAGTGTGAAATGCCAAATAGTGAATTACCAAAATCACACCCTGCATTGGGTTCTCTCTAGGTGGTTTCCATCCAGGGAAACATCACATCTTCCTTTGAATTATGGGGACATAAAATGAAAAAATATTTTCAGGATGTCAAGAACCAAGATTAAACTTTTAAATTAACAAACATTTGCTTCTTATCCTCTATCCAAATAGAACTAGAGGCTATGCTAATAATTCAACATGTGGTATTTCAATTTTTAATTTATTCTCATTTTCTGAGTCCTGCACTGAAAGAAAGGCACAAACACAAAATCCTTCTCTTATGCTTCAATTGTTAGCAGAATCCATTTTTCAGCACACTCTGTATTTCCTTCCTTTTCTGTATTTGAAAAGTTACAATGCATTTTTTCCTCTCAGATACATAATTAATTTGGCAAGCGATGAATCATCAATTAACAGTGCAACTCCCCATTTCCTTTTATCTTAACTTTTTCAGTTGGATTTCCTTCTCTTCAAACCATCTTTAGAGACTCTTATTATTAATCTGGGCCACTCAGATCAATTTCATTCTCTTCACCTTGCTTTAGGCACATTTTTTATTCTTTTCTTCTGTACACTTTACTCAGAGAGTCTTGTTTTTCCAAGCTCAATCCAAATACGTACTTGTGCCCAAAAAATATATAGAAGCCATAAAAGATTTGATCACATCCAAGTTATGCTACACATTGAAACAACAGACACTCATTTAATCAACTTAAGAACATAAGAATGGCCATACTGGGTCAGACCAAAGGTCCATCCAGCCCAGTATCCTGTCTACTGACAGTGACCAATGCCAGGTGCCCCAGAGGGAGTGAATCTTATATGTAAATGTTCATTTGATCTCTCTCCTGCCATCCATTTCCACCCTCTGACAAACAGAGGCTAGGGACACCATTCCTTACCCATCCTGGCTAATAGCCATTAATGGACTTAACTAGATAAATTCATGGAGGTTCTCTTTTAAACCCTGTTATAGTATCAGGTGCCAACAGTTAAAATGTTTACACATGTATTACTGTTAATGCCACACTTAGATTCTAGAAATGATTTCTTAAACCCTCACACTTTACAAAAAAATTCAGGATCAAGTCGAACTTTACAGCTCCAATTACCATTGACTGTCAATTTTAAGGTGCATGAGGCATGACTTTTCTCCAACTTGAAGTAGTATTAAACCTGTAGAAACAAAACATCTTAAGATTAGTTTGTTTCCTATGACAGATATTGGTGGTGGTGGGTAATTTTCTAATTCAAGAGTACATCTTGAATTTCTTTTTGGGCCTATCTTTCAGAAACCAAGCCTAGAGAGAGCTTAATTTAGGGAGCTGTAAGCACAGTGTGTCTGAGGGATTAGACTTAACCTTTTAGTCAGGGAAGCCTGGGAGACTAAAGCTATTAATAACATGTACAATAATTTGTGAATCTAGGGAATGGAAAACACTAAATATCTACTACTGAATTTTCCTTTCACTTGGTCACAGAATCTCCTAATGTCCCAGATAGACTGAACAGGCCTAATAACAGAGGGTCAGATCTCCATCTTGTAGACAACCGATACCAGCAGAGCTGTGCTCACTCGCACCAGCTGAGGATTTGGCCTGGAAACCCCACTTCCAGCTGATCCAGAAGACAAATTGTTTGGTGTACCACTAACTGGCCCTTGTATATGTTTCCAGTTCTATAAATTCCTTTAGTTGACTAAAAATGGTTTTTCAGCCCATCTTAGAAGGATCTGAAACTACTGCAGAAGTAGTTCATTGCAGGCTCATCCTGGCTCATTTCCATAACCAACTGAAATGTCAGTCAGAAAAGACAGTTACTCACCTTTGTAACTGTTGTTCTTCGAGATGTGTTGCTCATATCCATTCCAGTTAGGTGTGCGCATGCTGTGTGCACGTTCATCGGACAGATGAAGTCTGAGCCCTGGTAGAATGCGCGGTGATGTGGCTTGGGGAAATATGAGCCAAATCATAACAAGTGTGGATGCACGCCGTCACCCAAGATGAGATCCTCTTAGAGGAAACAGGTAGGCCTTTCATTCGGTCTGCTACCGCAACAAAGAGTTACAATGCGAGTGCTCTAGGGACGTTCAGGGTGTGCAACTGTTGCTCCCATTGTGTTGGGTATGGCTTCGGGAAGAAGACCAGGAGAAAGATGTCCTGGTTAACATGAAAGGCCGAAACCACCTTAGGGAGGAAAGGCGAGTGTGGTCGCAACTGCACCTTGTCCTCGTGGAACACAGTGTACGGCAGATCTACCATAAGAGCCCTAAGCTCGGAGACTTGTCTGGCCGATGTAATGGCTACGAGGAAAGCTGTCTTCCAAGACAGGTACAGTAGTGAGCAGGTTGCTAATGGCTCGAATGGGGGAGACATAAGTCTGGTTAAAACCAGGTTGAGGTCCCAGGTCGGGGCTGGGAGGCATACTTGAGGGTATAAGCGCTCCAAGCCCTTGAGGAACCTCGAAACCACAGGGTGTGAGAACATGGAACGACCACTTTCGCCTGGGTAAAAGGTAGAGATGGCTGCCAAGTGTACCCTCAGTGATGATACTGCTAGGCCCTGCTGCTTGAGAGACGAGAGGTAGTCCAAAATAGAGGCGATCGAGACCTCAGTGAGAGAGTAAGATTAAGCGTTTCGCACCAGCAGGAGAAACACTTCCACTTAGCCAGGCACGTTGACCGGGTGGAAGGCTTCCTGCTACCCAGGAGAACTTGTCGTACTGATTCAGAGCAACGTAACTCTGACTGGTTTAGCCACGCAGCAGCCATGCCGTGAGATGAAGAGCCTGCAGGTCTGGGTGGCGCAGCCTGCCGTGGTCCTGAGTTATGAGGTCTGGGTGGAGTGGCAGGGTAATTGGGTTGGCTATCGACAGGTCGAGCAACGTGGTGTACCAGTGCTGCCTGAGCCACGCTGGAACCATCATGATGATGCGCGCTCTGTCTCTGCGGAGTTTCAGCAGGACCTTGTGAACCAGTGGGAACGGTGGGAAAGGCATAAAGGAGATGGCTCTTCCACGGCATCAGGAAAGCATCGGAGATCGATCCCGGAGAGAGACTTTGAAAGGAGCAGAACATCTGGCATTTCCTGTTCTCGCGGGAAGCGAACAGGTCTATGTGGGGAAATCCCCACTTCTGGAAAACAGAATGCATAACGTCTGGGCAGACCGACCACTCGTGAGACAGGAAAGACCTGCTGAGTCGATCCGCCAGGGTGTTCCGAACGCCTGGGAGAAAGGACGCTACCAGATCTATCGAGTGGGCTATGCAAAAAAGTCCCAGAGTTGGATGGCCTCCTGACAAAGGGGGGAGGGAGGACCGTGTCCTTCCCTGTTTGTACATGAAATACATGGCCGTTGTGTTGTCTGTAAACACTGAGAAACAATGGCCTCACAACTGTTGCTGGAACGCCTGGCACGCCAGGTGGACTGCTCTCAGTTCTCGGACATTTATGTGTAATGCCAGCTCCTGAGAAGACCAAAGGCCTTGAGTACGAAGGTGACCGAGGTGAGCACCCCAGCTGAGAGATGACGCGTCCATCGTCAGGGACATTGAGGGTTGGGGCGGATGGAAGGGCATCCCTGCACACGCCAGGGAGGGAGTTAGCCACCATTCTAGGGAGCCTAGAGTGCTCGGGGGAATGGTGCCTATTGGGTCCCTGCCTGGGCGGCATACCGAGTTGAGCCAAACTTGGAGAGGACAGAGGCGGAGCCTGGCGTGTTTGGTTACAAACGTGCAGGCAGCCATGTGACCCAGGAGACCGAGACAAATGCGAGGTAGTCAGGAAATTCTGTAGACCTCGGATGACTGTTGCCATCGCCTGAAACCGCGGCTATGGTAAGTAGGCTCTGGCTAGACTGGAGTCCAGGATAGCTCCTATGAAGTCTAACCTCTGCATGGGAACCAGAGTGGATTTTTCTATATTGATCATCAGGCCTAGACGTGTGAATAGGTCCTTGACGATGCCCACATGCTGAGTGACTTGTGTCTTGGAGGCCCCTCGGATGAGCCAATTGTCCAGATACTGGAAAAAACATGGATCCGACGTCGGCGGAGGTAGGCGGCGACTACGGCCATACACTTTGTAAATATCTTTGGAGCTGCAGAAAGACCAAACGGCAGGACCGTAAACTGGAAGTGCTGATGGTTGACTACAAAGCGGAGGTATCTCCTTTGTGGAGGAAAGATGGCAATGTGAAAGTACACGTCCTTCATATCGAGGGCAGCATACCAGTCTCCAGGATCCAAGGACGAGATAATGGTCCCCAGGGATACCATGCAGAACTTCAACTTTATCAAACTGGTTGAGTCCTCGCAGGTCTAGGATAGGTCTAAGACCTCCCTCCGACTTGGAGATTAGGAAATAACGGGAGTAAAACCCCTTGCCCCTCAGTACCTCCTCTATAGCTCCTATGGCGAAGAGCATCTGCACCTCTTGTAAGAGGAATTGCTCGTGAGAGGGGTCCTTGAAGAGGGACAGGGTTGGAGGGTGAGAGGGCGGGGTTGAAATAAATTGAAGGTGGTACCCATACTCCACTGTGCGTAGAACCCAGCGATCTGAAGTTAACTGGGACCACGCCGGGCGGAAGTAGGAGAGACGGTTGGAGAAGGGAGGAGAGGGATCCTGGCCTGTAATTGGTATGCCGCCCTCGGGTGCACCTTCAAAAGTTCATCTTTGGTCCCGGTGGTGGTTTTGAGGGACCTTGATTTTGGCCCCCTTCGAGTCCTGATGGTCATCTGCGACCACCTCAGCCGTGTCGCCTGCCAAAGTCTTGTCTTTGTCTAAGCACAGAGCATGGGCGGTGAGGCTGGGGATGGAAAGGCCTGCATTGGGTCAGCGGTGTATGCATGCTGAGAGAGCGCATTATGACCCTGTTATCCTTCAGGCTTTGCAGCCTGGGGTCAGTCTTTTCTGAGAAGAGGCCTTTACCATCAAATGGTAAGTCCTGAATGGTATACTGCAGCTCCAGTGGGAGGTTTGAAACGTGAAGCCATGAGATGCGCCTCATGGCAACACCTGAGGCCAGAGTCCTGGCTGCCAAGTCTGCTGCATCCAACGAGGCCTAGAGGGAAGTTCTGGCCACCACCTTCCCTTCCTCCAAGAGGGCAGTGAACTCTTGGCGGGAGTCTTGAGGGAGAAGCTCCGTAAACTTACCCACCGCCACCCAGGTATTATAATTACAGCAGCTAAGCAAGGCTTGTTGATTTGCCACCCGAAGCTGTAGGGCCTCTGCCGAGTACACCTTGCGGCCGAGTAGGTCCATTCACCTAGCCTCATTCGATTTCGGGGCTGGCGCCTGCTGGCCGTGGCGTTCTCTCTCATTAACAGACTGGACAACTAGTGAGCAGGGAGGAGGATGGACAAACAAGTACTCATACCCTTTAGAGGGCACCATATATTTATGCTCGACTCCCCTGGCTGCAGGAGGGATAGAGGCTGGGGACTGCCATATAGTATCGGCATTCACCTGGATGGTCCGAATAAATGGTAGGGCCACTCTAGTGGGGGCACCCGCCGATAGGATGTACACTACGGGTCCTCTACCTCCAGGACCTCCTCCACCTGGAGGTTCATATTGAGTGCTACCCTCCTTAGAAGGTCCTGATGGGCTCTCAGGTCAATTGGAGGAGGGCCCGAGGAGGATGTTACTGCCATCGTCTCATCTGAACAAGAGGAAGAGCAGATGCCAGCGACAAGCGGGTCCTGGGTGGCCTGTTGCTCTTGGGCAATCTCCTGCTCCAGAGGAACCTGGGAGTCCGGTGGGTGAACTGGAGCTTCCTCCGCAGCAGTCTGAGGGGGACGGCTAACTGTCGCCTCTGGCACTCGGTGCTTTAATGAGACAGAGCGGGATGGAACTACTGGTACGCCTTGGGCCTGGTGGTACGCCCAAGGTGTCCAGAAAGACCACTGATGGGGTCCTTGGTTCTGGACCTGGGTCTCTCAGAAGACTCTGGTGGGCATATCAGAATCTCGGTCCTGAGCATAAGAGTTGTCCACGTGGGACGACACTGATGCGTGCCTGGATGGCTATGGAGGTTCTGAAAAGCCCTGGGCAGAGAGTCTGTCTCTAGCGGACCTTGCCCTACTTGGCACCGGGGACTGGTACCGGGAGGCATACCGGTACTGGGAACGAGATCGGGACCTGCGACCGGAGCAGTGCCGGCAGGTTGACCGAGATCTCGAGGCTCAACGTCGGGAGCGGCTACGGGAGTCACGGTGCCTGGAGCAGTGCCGGGAGCTGGAATGGTGCCGAGAGTAGTGGGCTGGCAAACAGGATACCGACCGGTGCTGCGAGTGCGACCAATACCAAGGAGGAGAATGGTACTGGGACTGTGAGCGGCGTCGGGAGTGGGAGCGCCGACGGGACCTGGAACGTCTGCGGGACCGTGATCGTGAACGGTGCCGCTCTGCTGTGCCGACAGAAGATGGTCTTATCAAGGCAGGCTTGCCAATAGACTTTATTACCGGTGCCAGGGGTTGAGGCAGCGTCGACTCTGTCATGGCAATCAGATCCCTCGCCATTGAGAATGTCTCCGGCATGGACAGAATAGTAAGCTCAACCACCGCTCGCACTGGGGAGCTGACAGGCACGGGACTCAACGGCCCTCGTGGGACTAGAATCGACGGTGCTGACGTCGTCGGTGCCGCGGCAGGTGTCGGTGCCGGGTGATCCGATTTAGACAAGCTCTCTGGCTGTCGTGCAGGTGGCACGGAAGCAGCAGGAGTCTTAGGCTCTCTCGACCTCAGGGAGAGGGAACGGTGCCGTGTCGACTTCGGTGCCGGCGACGACCGGTGCCAAGAGGTCTTGGCAGTACCGGCATGGTCTGGTGCTGAGGAGGTGCTTCTGCCCGTGGATTGACCAGCGTTCGGTGCTGAAGGTGGAGGGGTAAGAACCGCCTCCATGAGGAGCTGCTTTAGCCGAAAGTCCCACTCCTTTTTTGTTCTCTGCTTAAAAGCCTTGCAAATGCGACACTTATCTGTCAGGTGAGATTCCCCAAGGCATTTAAGGCAGGAGTCATGTGGATCTGGCTTATGACAGGCCGAGCACAGTTTGAAATCTGGTGAACCGGGCATGGGCCCTGGCACCGGGTGCGGGCAAGGGGCTAATCCCCGAACCTCTCAACTATACACTAACTATGAACAATAAAAAAGAAAAAAAAACTATAACTATAACTTTGAACTATATACACCCCCCCCCAAACAACTAGAGAACTACGAGTAGCTATGGAGATGGAGATAAGTAAAATCACACTCCACTGTTCCAGTGACCGACATGGGCGGTAAGAAGGAACTGAGGGGCGGTTGGGTCGGCAGGGGTATATATCCAGCGCCATGGCCACTCCAGGGGCGCCCAGTCGACCCACTGAGTGTTGCTAGGGTAAAAATCTTCCAACGAACATGCACGCGGTGCGCGCACACCTAACTGGAATGGATGTGAGCAAGCACTCGAAGAAGAACAAGAACTTCTGAGGGCATCTCCTGTTCATCATCCATGTCTATAGAATCTTCTATGGGATCCTCATTTCCTTTGAACAGACATGAGAGTCAATTATGTCAGTGGGCAAACAAGTTCAAGATAAATTCTGCTGAAGGCTTTCCCTTTTAATAGGTTTGATTTTAAGGCCCAGAGGAGATTCAGTATTTTGAGCACAAGATAGCACAATCATTATCTGGGAGTCAAAATTCAGAGACAAAATGCACAAGCAGTCAACTGTGTACCACATGGAAGATAAAGGAAGAAACTTGAAACAAGAGATCATGAGACAGAGCATTTAAAGGGTTTGTCTCGCTAAAGATTACTTCATATGGTGTATACTTATACATAAAAACTTTTATATGGTGTTTATGTATTCCTGAGACTAAAGAAAAAAGTCTCACTGGGTATAAACTCTGCTCCCAGGAGGTAGTGTGAAGTGCTTACAAGGGGGTTATGAATTCTCGATGAGTATAATTAAAGAATACTTTCTGAACTTGAGCATACAAAGTCTATTGCAGGGATTGGCAACCTTTGGCACGCGGCCTGCCAGGGTAAGCTGGAGTCAACCCTCAGGGGATATATTCATCATACCCATCCAGTTAACAGAGCTTTACTGTTAATACAGCAGCATATAATGGCAATATGCCCCCACTGTGAACTCGGCATTCACTTTGGGTTAACACAGCTCAGACACAGCAGAAACTGAAATGGTCCCAAGAGGAGGAACAAAAGTGATGGGCAACAGGCGTCAACTATGGTTTCTACAGGAGGAAGTATTTACATGCATAGTATTTACATATCCAGTTTACACTTTCAAATCACTATACAAAATTCAATATGATCAAAGGCAATTTGGTTTAGAAAAGAAGTTACATGAGAAAGAGTAAATATAAAGAATGATGATCTTAGCCTTAGATCGAGGTAGTTATTTTTTGTCAAGGTCCAAATTTCTTGGTCAAGGTATAGACTCCAGGGAAACATTTTTCATACCACACTAACAATAATGATAACAAGTAAATAAAATGTTTTGCAGTCCATTCAAAAGCATCTGCTGGTCTGTCCATTGACTACTCCTGTCTTAGGACATCTATCTGGGGTCAGCTCTGAGTTTCTCTCCTTACAAGTTCCTTGTAAACTTCAGTTACTGAAATCCTTCTGTAGAACATCCATTCAGTTTTGGGTCTTCCAACCTTTTCTTACCCTCCCCTTCTGGCTATTTAAACCGAGGGTTGGAAGACCTTATTTAATCTACGTGTCCTCATAATGAGGTACATTAGGAAAAATGACACTATGTAAAAGGAGTAGCACCTGCTGTTTTATAGCTACAGGGAAACTATTTAAAGGCCATTCATTAAGGCTTATGTTTCACGGTATAACCAGGTCACAAGTTGGGAATCAAAAGAAATACTCTATGGTACTATATACATTTTGTAATATTGGGTAAGTGTCCATGGTGCTTTATATGCATAAAGCAAGACACTGTCCTCACCCAAAGAAACTTAAATCAAATTATATAAAAAGAATGGCATAGCTAAACAAAGAATGTGACTGTTTCCACCTTTTAAGAATATGACATTAGCTACTGTTGGAAACAAGACATTTGACTGGATGAACAACAGATCAATGTTCCTAGTATGGCAATCCTTATGCTCTTGATTAGCAATTCTTTTCTAAAGGATAAATAAGAGACTGATCCAAAATATTCCAAGTGTAAAAATAAATCTAGGGAGAAAGCAGAGCTCAGATATACAAAGATATAGCCAAACCACATGAACAATTAAATGACCATTTTTGCAAGTTAAACTAGACAATTACAGCTAACTACATAAATCCACAAATGGAACAGCTGGATTCTGAACCGGGGAAAGTTGAGAGCCAAGTTAGAGCTAGCTGTGTTTTATTTATCTTGAACATTTAAGGGTCTACTTCAAAGTTCAATAACTAACTTTTCCAACACTGCTCTTTTTATAGTTATATCTATACAGAAGACTGGGTGAGTTAAGAGGGAGATGGAGAGGGGAAAGAGAAGTAGTGTCAGCAGAGGAGAGTGCCAATGCCCACATATTTGTATGTTCATTTTGCCTTGGGAAATCTCACACTTTCTAAAGGAAAACAACACGCACACACAAAAACAAAAGCAAAACTAAACAAAACGAATATTTATTTACAGTTTTTACACACCTCGTGATTAAGGCTGAGAGTTTGTCACAGAGATCATAGATTCTATGACTTTCTGGGACTTCCATGATGTCTGTAGCGGCTGGTGAGGCTGGCTGTTGCTGGAGCAGCCTCGAGCTACCCAGCAGCAGCACGAGTTTGGGTATGGGAGGTGTGATGAGTTCCCCCCCTGCCAGGGTGCCACCTGGAGCTGGGGTACCACTGAACCTGCCAACCCACCAGCCTGGGTTCCCACTCACCTGGTAATGCTATGACAAGCTGCAGACACACTCCTGGTCTCTCACTTTCACCAGCACACAGGTAGGGACACACTCAGCTGTAACACGCAGACAGGCTTTCTGGCCAGCCCCTGCATGGGAAGGCTATATAACTAGGGCACTAATCAGCTTCACAGGCACACGCCCCCTCTGGAGGGTACACACTAAATTATACCATCTTGCACTGCACAGAGAACTGTACAGCGTAAGCTCCTGAAATTCACCCCCTCCCTCAAAGTGCAAGAAAATACGCAACAGCTTTCTGCCACCAGCTATGATTTCCACACACTGGTTTTAAACAAAACAAAAACCAAGTTTATTAATTACAAAAGATAGATTGTAAGTGGTTATAAGGGACAGCAAACAGATCAAAGCAAATTACCTAGCAAATAAAACAAAAACGCAATCTAAGCTTAATAGACTAACAAAATTGGATATGAGTAGCAAATTCTCACTGTAACTGTTGTTTTAGGCAGTTTGCAGAGATTCTTGAGGGCAAGCTGCAATTGCTTGCAGCTCAAAACTTCAGGTATTCCTTTTATAGGCTATTAATCCCTCTAGCCTGGGTTCAGCCCTTCTCCCCTAATCCAGTCTTTGTTTCTCAGGTGTTTCCAAGCATCTCCTTTGGCCAGGGTTTCAGTGAAAAACCACGATGATGTCACTCCCCTGCCTTAAATAGCTTTTGCATATGGTGGGAACCCTGTCTCCAACTTTAGTTCTCACGCCTTTCAGTGGAAAAACACTGGTATTCTATGATGGAGTCCAGTACCAGGTGACTTGCTCACATGCCCTAGTAGGGACTCAGCATCTATGACTCAGAGGCTGTTTGTAGCGTCCTCGAGAAGGCTCCCCAGTGGGAGATTAGCATCTTCTAAAACCTATTGTTCTCCCTAATGGGCCCTCCCAAGACAGCCATCTAGACTGATTGCATTCTACCTAGCGGGCGTTTCCCTGGTGTAAACACATTTGTAATAGATGCATAAACAATATTCCAAACTTCAGATATCAAAATGATACGTGTATATAAAACAGGATAATCATATTCAGTAAATTATAACTTTCAATATCTCAGATGCCTCATCTTGCACAAAATACACCACAGTTATGCCATAATCATATCATATAATAATATTACTATGAAGAATATGTGGTGTAATGCCATAGGAGGGGGTTCTGGGCAGCACTTACCTCAGGGAGAAGTGCGGCAGCGACATCCCTCGGTTCCTAGGCAGATCCACATGCTGCCTCCACCTGCAGGGACCGCCTCCGCAGCTCCCATTGGCCATGGTTCGCGGCCAACGAGAGGTGTGGAGCCAGCATGCGGAGCTGCCTGACCATACCTCCACCTAGGATCTGACGGAGGAGGATGTCGCCGCTTCTGGGGAGGTGCGGAGCCAGATAGGGAGCCTATCAGCCCCATCAACTGCCCCACCCCAACAGCACCCCCATCCCTAAGTTTTAGTCAGGGGTATATATTATAAGTAATGGACAGGTCACGGCCCAGAATTTCTGTTTACTGACCATGACCTTTACTAAAAACACCTGTGTCTAAAACGTAGCCTTACTCATGATTAGGCAGTTTCACAATTTCAACATCTAGGATGACAATACTGAAGACATTTATTCACTCAGGGTACGTCTACACTACGGGATTATTCTGATTTTACATAAACCGGTTTTGTAAAACAGATTGTATAAAGTCGAGTGCACGCGGCCACACTAAGCACATTAATTCAGCGGTGTGCGTCCATGGTCCAAGGCTAGCATTGATTTCTGGAGTGTTGCACTGTGGGTAACTATTCTGTAGCTATCCCATAGTTCCCGCAGTCTCCCCCGCCCATTGGAATTCTGGGTTGAGAACCCAGTGGGTGATGGGGCAAAAAATCATTGTCGCGGATGGTTCTGGGTAAATGTCATCAGTCATTTCTTCCTCCAGGAAAGCAACGGCAGACAATCATTTTGCGCCCTTTTCCCCTGGATTGCCCTGGTAGACGCCATAGCATAGCAATCATGAAGCCTGTTTTGCCTTTTGTCACTGTCACCATATGTGTACTGGATGCTGCTGACAGAGGCGATACTCCAGTGCTACACAGCAGCATCCATTTGCTTTTGAATGATAGAGACGGTTATCAGTCGTTCTGTACCATCTGCTGCCATTGTAAATTGGCAATGAGATGACAATTATCTGTTGTTCTGTACCGTCTGCTGCTATTATGGGTGCCCCTGGCTGAGGTCGGCCAGGGGTGCAAAGGCAAAATGGAATGGACTCCTGACCAATCCCTCTATGTATGGTATCTAAAATAAGAGCATCCCTGCCTAATACGGGGCAAGCGTACTAGACCCATGTATCAGAGAACCGAGACACAGCCGCTCTGTGTCAGATCCCGAACGATGAGCTCATGCCTCACGGGGTGCCCTCCAACAACCCACCGTTGTTCTTCTTCCCCAACTTCCTGGGCTACCGGGGTGTCTCCCCCATTTGTGTCATGAAAGTTAAAATGCAAGAATAAGAAACACTGATTGTTAGTGAGATAAATGAGGGGGAGGCAGCCCTCGCGCTGATAGTCCAGGCAGTACAGAACTTTTCTTACACAGGAAAGGGAGGAGCTGATGGACTCAGCCCAGTTGCCTATAGAAGACTGTTACCACCGTTCTGCAACATTACTGGGTGACCGGAACATTCCTATTTACCCAGGTGCCCGCGCCACTACCTAGCCAAACCGCATATCAAGCTATTGTACCGTCTGCCACGGGAGGGAAGAGGACGATAGCTCTTATGCTGCAGCATCGCGTCTACCAGCGCATTCAGTACAATAGGCGACATTAAACGTCAAGAAACGATTTTTTCCCCTTTCTTTCACATGGGGGGAAAAGTAAATTGATGAGCTATACCACACAACCGACAATAGGTTTGAACTAACCACTGGGAGCTCACCAAATCAATACTTTTGGAGAGCTGGGACTGTGGAATAGTGGAGTCCTCAGTCCCCCTCCCATGAGCGTCATTTGAGTCTTGGCTCCGTTACTTGTCAGCAGCATATAGTTGGAGATTTTTTTCAAATGCTTTGATTTCGTCTTCTGACGGAGCTTGATAGCATATTTTCTCCCCATACAGCGATCAGTCAGTTCTCCTTACGGTCATGCTGGAGGTCTTTCGATTTGGACTGCAGCCACCTGTGTGATCGAGTCCACGCTGGGCAACACGGAAATGAAATTAAATTTGCGGGCTTTCGTTTACCCGCACTGCATCAAGTCAGATTGCTTCCAGAGCGGTCACATGGTGCACTGTGCGATACTGCCCGGAGGCCAATACATCAATTTCGGCCACACTAACCTAACCGATATGTAATACCGATTTTAGCGCTACTCCTCTCTGGGGAGAGTACAGAAACCGATTTAAAGCCCTTTATATCGATATAAAGGGCCTCGTAGTGTGACCGTGTGGCATTAAATCGGTTTAACGCTGCTAAACATCATTTAAACACGTATGTATGGACCAGGCACAACTGTTGCAAATGATTAACCATTCATTTATACTATATACACTGATACAATAATTTCAAAGTAACCAACATGCATACATTTATCTCTAAATCTCCACTAGCAAACTGCTGAGCAGAGATAAAAATGGAGAAGGTACTTTAGAATGCAGAACCTAAATACACACAATGTATCTGCCAATCATGTAACCAAAGAAAAGATGCTGGTTTTTACTTCACATTTACACCCCTAAACCATTCTATAACGAAGGTTTGTGGTGGGAGGGGGGTGGTGGGCGCGGAGAGGAAGGAAAGAAAAAAATTGACTTCTGAACGAGCGTAAATCGTGGCAGTCTGCATTTTGAAAAGGGGCGTGGGGGGATAATCACACTGCTTTCCGCACTGCTTCTGAACCGAGACAGCAGATGTACTATAAATTACAGTATTGAGATTTCGCAAGTTTTGTTGACAGACAACTGAAGGATGCCAGGGTGCCTTAAGCAATTCATCTCACACCAGAACTGAACAAGCACAGAGCCAGGCACTTCTGACATATGGACAGCCATATGCTTCATTGTGTGCCTATGCTTTTAATTCACTACCTGACAGATTTTAAACCATCAAGTAGTTTCATTTCGCAAGATCAGTAGAATCATGGCCAATTCCCAGATCTTAAACTGAATTAAAAATCAATGCTCCACAATTCATACTTTCTAGTGCACAAGGATAAATCAGAGGGGACAGAAAATTCACAATTCCAAGGCAGGTTTGCTCTTAAACCAATGGAGATTGTATGTCCTCAAAAATATTCTATGTAAAATGGACAGATCTGACATACTACTGGCGGAAACCTTTCCATCAAACTCGTTTGTCTACACACACACACACACACATACACACACCCCTACACCTAAAAAACTATCCACATTAGTGCTTGGTAATTAAAATAACTGCAATAGCCCCTTTCCTTCTGCAGATATCCAAGGAGAGAAAAACATATCAGAGTATTTAGTCCCAGGAGTCTTCACTGTTAGTCAGAATGGTTCAAGGACAAAATCCAGCAGTTACTGCTAAGAACTCTGAAAACTAAAATCTAATTGTCGCTTCCACTTATTAGGGTCCTACAACAATAGCTAATGAAACTCTTAGGCAAAACTGAACAAGCTGTATCATTTCAAATTGTCCATCCTTCGAAAACATTTACTGCACTAAAATTTAAGATGTTAGCAGGTGAGTTAGTGCAAAATCCCATGCCTCAGTCAAGCATGCACTTTTATGAGGTTCAGTGCTATAGTTATGAACCTTTTCATCTAAGTAGTTTAAAATATACCACCCATACCATGTAGTTGCTGAGGTAACAAAAACAAACAGTTTACAAATCTACCATCTTGCGCTCTCTGGAATTCCTAATCCAAGTTATAATTAAAGCTTTTACCCTTCCTAAATACACCACAAAAACAGGCAGCAGAAATGGATATGACTGCCAATCAAAACCTCAACCATACAGCAAGATGAAACAAATGAACTCTGTAGCATTATAGAAAGCATCACTTATCAAAATATTGCAATTTTTTTCAAGAGCAAACAAAGACAACTAATATAGGATTCAAATAATTAGAGATGGAAAAGACCAATTTGGGAGAGCCCAAGTCCCTGCAACTCCAAGCTACAGCTGCAAACTACAGGATGTACCAGCTATTACAATAATATGCTACACCTCATGTTAGATATAACTTAAATAAATGTTTTCACCCCTCTACTACATCTTATGCGTGAAACAAGTGCTGGTACTGCAGATCTGATTAAGTTAGACCAGATAACTATTTCTCAAAGGGTTTAAAATATTTCCATTGATTTGTGCCTTACTAGGAACCTCTGTACAGAGAGGTTATTCAGGCTCTGGTTTTGTGTGTGTCATACATATACCTTTGTGCATTCAAATTAATTCAAATTTGAACCAAATTCTCCTCTTTCCTTCCTTCCTCTTAGATTGATCTCATTCCCCTCAATAACCCATTCCAACCACTAAATTCTAAATCTTATTGTCTAATGTTATGTCCTTACCATTCCTAGACCCAGGACTAAGTGGTTTGGAGGAAAAACATTGGAATTCTAAACTAAACAGATATTACTTTTACTGCACATCCACCAAAGGAAGGGGAACCTCTGTCACTTGATATTTTCTATTTTAGGAACAATGCTGCACGATGAACTTTCCAGAGAAAGCCAAGGTGATTGTATCACAAGTTACTGAACAGCTACCTTGAGGGAAAGGGAAAGAAAAAGACAGTTATCTTTTTCGTAACTGGTGTTCAAGATGTGTTGCTCATGTCCATTCCACAATAGGTGTGCGTGCTCGCCACGTGCACCAGTGCCGGAAGTTTTTCCCCAGCACTACCCGTCGGGGGGAGTGCCCCCCACAACCCCTGGAGTGGCGCCTGCCTGGTGCAGTAAAAGGGGAGCTGTGTGCTCCCCGCACCCTCAGTTCCTTCTTGCCAGACAACTCCGGCAGCTGGGAAGGAGGGCGGGATGCGGAATAGACACAAACAACGCATCTCAAAAAACACCAGTTATGGAAAAGGCAACTGTCTTTTCTTCTTCTTCTTGCTCATGTGTATTCCACAATAGGTGATTCCAAGCTATGTCTGTTGGAGGTGGGTAGGAGTTCACAAGTTCCCAGGATGGAGGACAGCCCTGCCAAACCCGGCTTCATCCCTGGTCTGGGAGACAATCACATAGTGCAAGATGAACGTGTGAACCAAAGACCATGTGGCGGCCCTAAAATGTCCTGGATGGGGACGTGGTCCATGAAGGCAGCCAAAGAGGCCTGTGCCCAAGTCGAGTGTGCCCTCACAATGGATGGTGGGGGAACACCCATCAGTTCATAACAGGAATAGATACACAAAGTGATCCAACTGGACAGCCTCTGAGTGGAAATTGGCTGGCCCCTCGCATGCTCAGCCAAGGCGACGAACAGTTGCAGAGGACTTTCTGAACGGCTTAGTCTGCTCAAGATAGAAAGCCAGAGCCAGCTGCACATCAAGTATGTAGAGACAGTGCTCTTCACTGGACGCGTGGTGGTTGGGGCAGAAGGCCGGTAGAAAAACATACTGATCTGTGTGGTAGGCAGAGACCACCTTCGGGAGGACCGCAGGGTGTGGGCGGAGTTGGACCTTGTCCTTATGAAAGGCCGTGTATGGCGGCTCAGAGGTCAGGGCCCTGAGCTCCAAGACTCGCTTGGCCAACGTGATTGCAACCAGGAAGGCCACGAGAGGTAAGACCAGGAGCACATGGCCAGTTGTTCACATGGGGGCCCCGTGAGACAAACCAACACCAGGTTTAGGTCCCACTGTGGGACTGGGCATCTAGAATATGGAAAAAGACAGTCCAAACCCTTAAGGAACTGGCCAGGCAAAGCATGGGAAAATACCGTGTGCCCTTGCACCGGCAGATGGAAGGCTGATATGGCTGCCAGGTGCACCCTGACCGATTCGGGCACCAGGCCCTGAGTTCTCAAGTGGAGGAGGTAAATCAAGTATAAGCTGGATTGAGGCAGTCACCGGGGAGACGCTCTGATTCGCTGCCCACTCAGAAAATCAGGACCACGTCGCCAAATAAGTGCGAGTGAAGGGCCATCTACTAGGAGGGTGAAATCTGAACCTGGTCTGAGCACGTCGCCATGCCATGAGGTGAAGAGCCACTAGGCTGGGGTGGAGGAGGTGGCCCTGATCCTGAGAGAGCAGGTCCAGGCAGAGCGGCAATGGCCACGGTGGAGCTATCACCAGGCCTGTGAATGTTCCATACCAATGCTGCCTGGGTCATGCTGAGGCAATCAGGAGGACCCAAGCCTTGTTCGACTTTAATCTTCTCCTGGACCCTGCTAATTAGGGGGGAACGGGGGAAAAGTGTAGAGAAACCAGCCTGACTAGGACAAGAGAAAGGCATCGGAGATAGCGCCCCGCCCCAGCTCCCCCCCCCGGAGCAGAACCAGGGGCATCGCTGGTTCTGCCAAGTCGTGAACAGGTCCATCTGGGGAGTTCCCCCCACCTTCGGAAGAGCCGCTGGGCCACTTCTGGGTGGAAGGACCACTCGGGTTGCGAGGAAAAGTCCCTGCTCAAGCAGTCTGCCCTCTCATTCCTGGTGCCCGATAGATGGAAGGCATTCAGGTGGATGTCATGGGCTATACAGAAGTCCCACAGCCTGAGGGCTTCGTGGCAGAGGATCAGGCCCCGCCTTGCCTGTTGCTATAGAACATCGACACGGTGTTGTCCGTGAGGACCCTGACTACCTTGCTCTCTAGGTGCGAGTGGAAGGCCGTATACGCCAGCCGCAACGTCCTGAGCTTCTTGATGTTTGTATGTAGCGTCAGGTCTTGAGCCGACCACAAACATTGGGTCTGAAAGTTTTCCATGTGGGCCCCCCAACCCAGGTCCAATGCATCTGAACCAGCTCCAATGACGGGGCCCTTTCCCTGAACGGGACCCCTTGGAGCATGTTGTTTGGGGCGGACCGCCACCGTAGGGAGGCGATAATAGAGTATGGCACAGTGAGGACCTTGTCCATCCTGGCAGTGGCCTGGGAGAACTTTGAGGCCAACCACTGCTGGAGGGGCCTCATCCTGAGTCTGGCGTGAAGGACCACGTATGTGCACACTGACATGTGACCCAAGAGTTCCAGGCAAACCCTGGCTGTTGTTACTGGGAACCTTGTGACTGAGTCAGACCTTTCAGGGTCTTGAACCTGTCTGGTGGGAGAGAGACCCTGGCCGATTCTGCATCCAGGAGCATCCCGATAAACTCTATGCGTTGGACTAACGTGGACTTGGTGTTGTTTACCAACAGGCCCAAGGCGATGCACGTGGACAGGAGGAGCACCATGAGATCCCTCATCTGTGAGCAGGAGGTGCCCTTGACAAGCCAATCGTCCAGATAAGTGAATTACTGGACCCCCCCACTGTCTGAGGTAGGGCGCTATCAACAACATGCATTTTGTAAACACCTTGGAGGCAGTGGACAGACCAAACGGAAGGACCGTGAATTGGTAATGATTCTGTCCCACCACGAAACAAAGGAAGCGTCTATGCCCCTCAAATATGTGGACGTGGAAGTATGCACCCTGAAGATCGAGGGCAGCGTACCAGTCCCCAGGATACAGGGAGGGGATGATGGAGGCCAGGGAGACTATGCGGACCTTGAGCTTCACCACGTACTAGTTCAGACCTCGGAAGTCCAGGATGGGCCTGAGCCCCCTTTTGACCTTCAAGATAAGGAAATAACAGGAGTAATACCCCTTGCCCATGAACTCCTTGGGCACCGCCTCTATCGCTCGTAGTCCTAAGAGCTGCCCCACCTCCTGCTCAAGCAGAGCTTCGTGTGAGGGGTTGCCCCAAGAAGAATGGGGGCAAGGGGTGGTTGGGCAGGGAGGAAGTAAACTGGAGGGTGTAACCCCGGGAAATGGTGTTGACGGACCATCGGTCCATTCCAGGAGGAAAGCACACAATTGGTTGAAGAAAGCTTTTTTTTTGTTGGGGGGGTGGGTCCCTGATGAGAACTGGTGAGGTGCCCCCAAGCATCTCATCAAAAACACCTTTTCCCCACCTGTGAGAGCGTCTCTTATAGTCCCGCTGCTTCTTATGGGCAGCCTTGTACTTCGGGAGGGTGGCTTGGGCGGGAGTCTGCCACGGCTTGAATTTAGGCTTTGCCAGAGCTGGGACATAGAGGCCCAGAATCTGGAAGGTCATGCGGGAATCTTTCATGCCATGCAGCCGTGTACCTGTTTTCTCCGCAAACAGAGCCTTCCCATCAAAACGGGAGATCCTGTATGGAAGAGAGTAGAAGCCACAACATCCATCTCATGAACACCACAGAGGCTACTGATCGTGCAGCCGTGTCCGCAGCATCTGAAGCTGCCTGCAGGGACATCCTAGCAGCAGCTGTCCCTTCCTCAACTATCATCTTAAACTCCTTCCTATCGTGCTCCTGGAGGGAGTCCTCAAACTTAGATAGAGAGCCCCACAAATTGAATTCATACCAGCCCAGGAGAGCCTGATGGTTTCTGACTCGTAACTGGAAGCTCAAAGATGAATAAATTTTCGTTCCGAAAAAGTCCAGTCTCCGAGAGTCCTTGTTCTTTGGGGTCGGGGCTGGCTGACCCTGCTGTTCCCTATGGTTGACCGACTCGATGCCATGGAGTTGGGCATCAGGTGGGTATACAAATACTCGTGCCCTTTAGTGGGTACAAAGTACTTACGTTCTGCCTTTTTAGAGATGGGGGGCCAACAAGACCGGTGTTTGCCACAGGGCATTTGAAATTTTAGCCACCCCTTTATGGAGAGGCAAGGCCATCCTACCCGGTGCTGATGTGGACAACACGTTAAACAGGATGTCCGAGGGCTCCTCCATCTCCTCTGCCTGGAAGTGTAGGCTGGCTGCCACCCTCTTTAAGAGTTCTTGGTGGACCCTAGAGTCCTCCTGTGGGACACGGGGTGGTCTGCAATCACCTCCTCCAGGTGGGGCAAAGGGGCCGGTGCGATGCTCTGGGTGTCAGCCGGCACTGGATGGTCCACCACCTCGTTGAACTCCGGGCATGGTGCCAAGGACATATGTCCTACCGACTCCTTCCTCTGGGGTCTGGAGAGGGAAGCCAATGGTGCTTCTGAAGCACCAGCCACCGAGAGAGCCCCCACCGGGGGCTGCGCTGGAGGCCACGGTGCCCACTGGCACCATTCGGTCAGCCACGATGCTCGGTGCCACTGCACCTGCTGTGGCACTGGTGGGACCAACTGTCCGGGCTGACCGGGCTGACCGGCCTGGCCCATCAAGGGACGGCTACAGATGGAAACCGGGCTGGTGTAAGATCCGCTGCTGTCCCTGAACCGTGAGGAGTGACGGTGCCGGGATCTATGACAGCCATAAGACCACGATCGGCATTGGGAACATTCCCTCGAATGAGACCAGTGGCATGCCACGGTCCCCAGGATTTAAGAACTGCGTGCCTTGCACCAAATGCATGCCTAAGAATGATCTGCACTCGTCGTGTCTTAAGTGCTTGGGGGAGACCCATCAGAAAGATCATTGCAAAATCTGCTGCGAGTTCCGCCCGAGAAAACGTAAAGACCAGGAAGCGCGGTTGAAGGTGATCCTCATGGAGGCAGCCTTGCACCCCCATTCTGACCCAGGTTCGAGAGTCCTGACCCCTACAGCAGCGTCTTCAAAGCGGAGGGCCCCGGCTGACAAGGAAGGACACCTCCAGGGATGCTCGGCACTGATACAGCTCCTCACAGGGCCCATCTGATAGTAGGCACCACTCCCATTCACCAGTGCCTCAAACGAAAAAAAGCTAGACTCCCATTCTCCTCTGGCTAAGCCTCAAGAAGTGCGATCCCAGGTGAGCCACTCCTCGGCATCTCCTTCCAAGGCCGTGTTGACTCCTGTTCAGGTGAGGCAGTCAAGTCCGGCTCCACCTATATCTCCGGCGCCTACACAGCAGCTTCAGCTCCCGTCTACGCTGGAAGCATACCAGGCTGCCAGAGATCTCCTCCACCTGATGGCACCGTTCTCGCCTTACAGGGAGGAACTCTCAGCACCAACAGAGCCCCATGCTCCAGTGCGTTCTAAGGGAAAGCCTGCTATGCTGTCGAGGTGCTCCCCTTCGCCTTATCCATTGGCACCTACACGCTCCGATAGAGAGCCTTCCTGCTCCCCAAGCTCTCAACGTTCGAGGTACCGAGGATCAGCTCCTCTGTGGTCTTCAGTGTCTGAGACCTTGGAGTCGGAGCCCAACTCCTATTGCTCAAGTAGAAACGGAAGCCGTAGAGCAAGGTTGGGCAGAGACAGAAAGGAGCATCAGGCGTGGCCTCCGCAGTTGCAGAACCCGCCTCAGTGGCTCTTCTGAACTCCCTGAGCTTATCACCAGAGCAAGGGAGGAACCCAGGGCCAACGGTCAGCAACGTCTTCAGTCACCTCCCCCACTTTCGTGCCGCCTTCCGCTATGCATACACACCTGGCGCCTATGGTCCCAACACCTTTCCCTCCAGCACTGTCGTCGACGCCAGCACCATGATCGGCTCCAACATCGACCTTCACGATGGTGACGCACCTGTCTCCCATACTTGCACCGTTGTCGACATAGACAATGCAGGCATCTACGGCCCAGGTGTCAGCACCTGGCCCCCCCAACCCCAGCGTCTCCTGTGAGCGTACCAATGCAGCTCCCTCCTGTGAGACTGATGCCAACACTGGCTACAACTGCCCCAGGAGTCATGTGACCCACCCGGGACAGATGTCAGGGAGCTTCCACCACCAGCACACACTTCCTCTGCATCATCACCGGATGAAGCGTTGGCAGGGTCTTCCTCTAATGCAGGAGCTATGGACAACACAGAGTTCTGCAGCAGTTGTTCTGCAGGGCTGTCCCTTCACTTGGAAACCGCATCTTCGCTCTTCCAGAGGTGGGGCTGTCCCCTGATTGACCTCTTCGCCATGCGATGCAACAGGAGGTGTCAGCAGTTCTGTTCCTTCCTGAATCACAGTCCGGGGTCCACAGTGGATGCGTTCCTCCTCCATTTGGGGTGGGGGGGGGGCAAGGAGACTGCTTCTATACACCTTCCCACCCATACCGCTCGTCCACAAGGTCCTGCTCAAGATCCGCAGAGACAAGACTCGGGTCAGTCTCATAGACCAGCCTGGCCCTGCAGGTACATGTCTCTCCTAGACATGTCAGAGCCTCAATTACCCTGTCGCTCTTCCTGGACCTTCTCAAGTAGGATCACGGGCGGCTCCAGCACCCAAACCTGCAGTCACTGCATCTCACAGCCTGGAGGCTCCATGGCTGAATACATTTGAGCCCTCATGTTCAGAACAAGTCAGACAGGTTCTCTTGGGCAGCAGGAAACCCTCCACTAGGGCCACATACCTGGCCAAGTGGAAAAGATTTTCAATCTGGTCAACTCAGCACAACTTTCCCTTGGCATTAGCCTCAGTGCTCCAGATTTTGGATCACCTTTTCCACCTAAAGCAGGGAGGTCTCACTTTGTGTTCTATAAGAGTACACCTGGCTGTCATCTCGGCTTTCCATCCAGGGTACAGGGCCACTCGGTTTTCGCTAACCCCCTAGTCAGTCACTTCCTGAAGGGCCTCAACAGATTGTACCCGCATATCCGCCAACCAGTTCCTGATTGGGACTTTAAGTTGGTCCTCTCTAGGCTCATGGGGCATCCCTTTGAGCCTCTAGCAACATGCTCCCTGCTCTACCTCTTCTACAAGGTTGTGTTCCTGGTGGCAATAGCTTCAACCCAGAGGGTGTCTGAGCTCAGGGCTCTAACGCCCAAGCTGCCCTACATCTTGTTTTTTTAAGGACAAGGTTCAACTCAGGCCCCATCCGGCCTTCCTCCCAAAGGTGGTATCACAATTCCACATCAACCAGGACATTTTCCTCCCTGTTTTCTATCCCGGGCCTCATGCCAGTAGCAGGAAGCAGAGGCTGCACGCTCTCGACATCTGCAGAGCGCTGGCCTTTTACATCAAAAGGACAAAACCGTTCAGGAAGTCGGTACAGCACTTTGTCGCAGTAGTGGACAGGATGAAGGGCCAGCCTGTTTCGACACAGCACATTTCATCACGGATTATGGCCTGCATTACCAAGTGCTACAATCTAGCAGGAATCCCAGCACCCCCGATAACGGCACACTCTACAATAGTGCAAGCTTCACGAACAGCCTTCCCGGCTCAAATTCCCACTCTGGAAATCTGCAGGGTGGCAACGTGGTCATCGATACACACTTTCGCCACACTCTATGCAATTACTAGGCAGGCCAAGATGATGCGGCCTGTGGTAGAGCAGTACTCCAGTCAGTGGACAGCTCTGACCCCACCTCCTAAATTTGCTTGGGAGTCACCTGATTGGAATCTACATGAACAAGCGCTGGAAGAAGAAAAAATGGTTACTCATCTTCTCGTAATTGTTTTTCTTTGGAATGTGTTGTTCATGTCTATTCCAATACCCACCCTTTTACCCCTCTGTCGGAGTAGCCTGCAAGAAGGAACTGAAGGGGTGACAGGTCGGCAGGGCTATATATTAGGCGCCATGAGGGCGTGACTCCAAAGGGCACTCAGGCCGACCCAATGGATGCTGCTAAGGGAAAAATCTTCTGGACATCGTGCACATGCATACACCTGATTGGAATGGACATGAACACCACATCTCGAAGAACAACAGCTACAAGAAGGTGAGTAACCACTTGTGTGTGTCTGGCCCTTCACAGGTGCTGCAGCTACTTCAGATGCCTCGACTTCTTTGCAAGATCTCTAGCAGAAAGCTTTCTTGATGAGCATTAAAAGCCAGCCATTCATCTTGCCTCACTGTCATTTTGAGGAGAGGTCTAAGAAATGGAACATGTTCTGGACCTTCTAATAGAATTATGGGAGTTTGACCACTTCTGCCACAATCCTCGTGGGTGCCAGGCACCCTTTTGAAATCTCTCAGAAATCACTGCTGTGATGTTGCACTTTATAATGCTTTATAGAAATATGCCTATAAGTGTAAATATGACGTAACTAGAATATGTTTTATGCTAGATATGCCATGTAACATATCTTTGCAAAGGTTATATTCTTCTACATGTATTCATTCTATTTGTATGGATGTATCATTTTTATATCTGAAGTTCGGAGCACTGGCTCTACGCTTATATTTAAAGTGTTTGCTGTAGAAAGCACCTAAGGCAAATTTGGTCAACATAGCGTGAAGGGATTATACAAGTAATTGGGAGTACTTGGTGAACAATGAACCTTGACAGACGCCAATCAACATCTGAGCTTTCCTGGGAATGTCCTATAGAAAACGAAGTCATGCATGAACATGTGACTTGCCCATAAGAACAGTCGTACGGGGTCAGACCAAAGGTCCATCTAGCCTAGTATCTGTCTACTGACAGTGGCCAATACCAGGTGCCCCAGAGGAAGTGAACCTAACAGGCAATGATCAAGTGATCTCTCTCCTGCCATCCATCTCCATCCTCTGACAAACAGAGGCTAGGGACACCATTCTTTACCCTTCCTGGCTAATAGCCATTTATGGACTTAGCCACCATGAATTTATCCAGTTCCCTTTTAAATATTGTTGTAGTCCTAGCCTTCACAGCCTCCTCAGGTAACTTCCATGATGTCTGTAGCG